>NW_025747590.1:0-20000 GCF_021184085.1 Oncorhynchus gorbuscha
ATACCATCTTGAAACTTAGTTTTGTCTCCAGCCTAGCCCAAAGGGTAAGCAGTAGTTTCACATTGGTGATATTAGCCTGAAGGGGATAACAATATGTAACATTATATGTTACCTCAAACGTGTCCTTGGGGAAAACAGGGTTTCCGTTGAACAGCTGGTTCTTGGAGATCTTCTAAAAGAACAAGACATGATGACAATCAGTTGTTTTTCTCCTTCAACTTGCTGCAGTTTATTGCATATAGTGGACTCTTCTCCCTCTAATCACAAGTATAGTGTCTGTCAGACCTGGGCTAAATAGGTCAAGTAACTTAAAATACATCATTTAGTTTGTCACGTACAATGGCAACAATGGAGTAGTCCCAAAAGTGCAAACTCCAAGCTACATCTAAGCTAAAGCTCACCTCAGATGGAAGTGTTTGAGCCAGGTCTGGTGTCTATGGGCCTACCTGGAAATGCACTGTTATGATGATGTCATCATTTTCAGTTTCATTTCAGTCTCACTGACAAGTCTTTCCTGCTTGGGCAGGAAGTGTGAGACTCCTCTTGGTTTTAGTCAAACATTTGATTTCTAACTCATCAACATCCAATGTTCTCCCTGTTCTGTCCTACTGTTGGCCTCCCATTAGGAAGCAGGAGTCTAAAGTTTGCTGATGCAAACACAGTCAGTAGAGGTCTGTCTGTCTGTCTGTCTGTCTGTCTGTCTGTCTGTCTGTCTGTCTGTCTGTCTGTCTGTCTGTCTGTCTGTCTGTCTGTCTGTCTGTCTGTCTGTCTGTCTGTCTGTCTGTCTGTCTGTCTGTCTGTCTGTCTGTCTGTCTGTCTGTCTGTCTGTCTGTCTGTCTGTCTGTCTGTCTGTCTGTCTGTCTGTCTGTCTGTCTGTCTGTCTGTCTGTCTGTCTGTCTGTCTGTCGAAACCCCTGCTTCCCCAGTTAATAATGTGTATGATACTTACATAGTGGACTTTCAGTTTGTCTATGTCTCTCTTCATGTTAATTGATGTGTACTGAGCAGCATGACTCCATCCTAAAGTCATCCAGCCCATCAAGCAGAAACACATCACAGCTCTTGATAACACATCCATGGCCCTCAACATCACTCTGAAGATCCCTCAAAGCTCAATAGTCCTCAATCGGTGTACGGTAACTTCAGTCAAAGTCCTTGACTTGGGTTGACTTAACGAGACCGCCTTGTAGCTGAGACGAGCCAAGTCTTGTTCTTCTGTGTCTGTCTGACTGATGCTGAGGCTAAGAGACAAGTATTTATATAGTTGAGGCTGAGGCAGAAACGATAGAGGTGTGAGGTTGTGGGTTCTCTGACTGAGCGAAGTTTCCTTTAAATCAAACACCAACACACGGCCGCTCATGAACACCTTCCTTTAGCAGCAGAGCAGGGGGTCTTGGGTTGGAATCCCTAGGAAACAGGTCGTTCTGACACATTCTGGGGAATTCTTAGGTGATGCAATAAAGTTCAGGTTGGTATGCATGTCTGTTGACTTCTGTGTTGCTAGAGAACAGAGCCCTGTCTGTTGACTTCTGTGTTGCTAGAGAACAGAGCCCTGTCTGTTGACTTCTGTGTTGCTAGAGAACAGAGTCTGTTGACTGTGTTGCTAGAGAACAGAGCCCTGTCTGTTGACTTCTGTGTTGCTAGAGAACAGAGCCCTGTCTGTTGACTTCTGTGTTGCTAGATGAAGAGAACAGAGCCCTGTCTGTTGACTTCTGTGTTGCTAGAGAACAGAGCCCTGTCTGTTGACTTCTGTGTTGACTTCTGTGTTGCTAGATGAAGAGAACAGAGCCCTGTCTGTTGACTTCTGTGTTGCTAGATGAAGAGAACAGAACCCTGTCTGTTGACTTCTGTGTTGCTAGATGAAGAGCTAGAGAACAGAGCCCTGTCTGTTGACTTCTGTGTTGCTAGATGAAGAGAACAGAACCCTGTCTGTTGACTTCTGTGTTGCTAGATGAAAGAGAACAGAACCCTGTCTGTTGACTTCTGTTGCTAGAGAACAGAGCCCTGTCTGTGACTTCTGTGTTGCTAGATGAAGAGAACAGAAGCCCTGTCTGTTGACTTCTGTGTTGCTAGAGAACAGAGCCCTGTCTGTTGACTTCTGTGTTGCTAGAGAACAGAGCCCTGTCTGTTGACTTCTGTGTTGCTAGAGAACAGAGCCCTGTCTGTTGACTTCTGTGTTGCTAGATGAAGAGAACAGAGCCCTGTCTGTTGACTTCTGTGTTGCTAGAGAACAGAGCCCTGTCTGTTGACTTCTGTGTTGCTAGATGAAGAGAACAGAACCCTGTCTGTTGACTTCTGTGTTGCTAGATGAAGAGAACAGAACCCTGTCTGACTTCTGTGTTGCTAGAGAACAGAGCCCTGTCTGTTGACTTCTGTGTTGCTAGATGAAGAGAACAGAACCCTGTCTGTTGACTTCTGTGTTGCTAGAGAACAGAGCCCTGTCTGTTGACTTCTGTGTTGCTAGATGAAAGAGAACAGAAGCCCTGTCTGTTGACTTCTGTGTTGCTAGAGAACAGAGCCCTGTCTGTTGACTTCTGTGTTGCTAGAGAACAGAGCCCTGTCTGTTGACTTCTGTGTTGCTAGATGAAGAGAACAGAGCCCTGTCTGTTGACTTCTGTGTTGCTAGATGAAGAGAACAGAACCCTGTCTGTTGACTTCTGTGTTGCTAGAGAACAGAGCCCTGTCTGTTGACTTCTGTGTTGCTAGAGAACAGAGCCCTGTCTGTTGACTTCTGTGTTGCTAGATGAAGAGAACAGAACCCTGTCTGTTGACTTCTGTGTTGCTAGATGAAGAGAACAGAACCCTGTCTGTTGACTTCTGTGTTGCTAGAGAACAGAGCCCTGTCTGTTGACTTCTGTGTTGCTAGAGAACAGAGCCCTGTCTGTTGACTTCTGTGTTGCTAGATGAAGAGAACAGAACCCTGTCTGACTTCTGTGTTGCTAGAGAACAGAGCCCTGTCTGTTGACTTCTGTGTTGCTAGATGAAGAGAACAGAACCCTGTCTGTTGACTTCTGTGTTGCTAGAGAACAGAGCCCTGTCTGTTGACTTCTGTGTTGCTAGAGAACAGAGCCCTGTCTGTTGACTTCTGTGTTGCTAGATGAAGAGAACAGAACCCTGTCTGTTGACTTCTGTGTTGCTAGATGAAGAGGCCCGTTCCTGTAGGTTCATGCTCTACAACATCCGCAGAGTACGACCCTGCCTCACACAGGAAGCGGCGCAGGTCCTAATCCAGGCACTTGTCATCTCCCGTCTGGATTACTGCAACTCGCTGTTGGCTGGGCTCCCTGCCTGTGCCATTAAACCCCTTCAACTCATCCAGAACGCCGCAGCCCGTCTGGTGTTCAACCTTCCCAAGTTCTCTCACGTCACCCCGCTCCTCCGCTCTCTCCACTGGCTTCCAGTTGAAGCTCGCATCCGCTACAAGACCATGGTGCTTGCCTACGGAGCTGTGAGGGGAACGGCACCTCAGTACCTCCAGGCTCTGATCAGGCCCTACACCCAAACAAGGGCACTGCATTCATCCACCTCTGGCCTGCTCGCCTCCCTACCACTGAGGAAGTACAGTTCCCGCTCAGCCCAGTCAAAACTGTTCGCTGCTCTGGCCCCCCAATGGTGGAACAAACTCCCCCACGACGCCAGGACAGCGGAGTCAATCACCACCTTCCGGAGACACCTGAAACCCCACCTCTTTAAGGAATAGCTAGGATAGGATAAAGTAATCCTTCTCACCTCCCCCCCTTAAAAGATTTAGATGCACTATTGTAAAGTGGCTGTTCCACTGGATGTCATAAGGTGAATGCACCAATTTGTAAGTCGCTCTGGATAAGAGCATCTGCTAAATGACTTAAATGTAAATGTAAATGAAGAGAACAGAGCCCTGTCTGTTGACTTCTGTGTTGCTAGAGAACAGAGCCCTGTCTGTTTACTTCTGTGTTACTAGAGAACAGAGCCCTGTCTGTTGACTTCTGTGTTGCTAGATGAAGAGAACAGAACCCTGTCTGTTGACTTCTGTGTTGCTAGAGAACAGAGCCCTCTGTTGACTTCTGTGTTGCTAGATGAAGAGAACAGAACCCTGTCTGTTGACTTCTGTGTTGCTAGAGAACAGAGCCCTGTCTGTTTACTTCTGTGTTACTAGAGAACAGAGCCCTGTCTGTTGACTTCTGTGTTGCTAGATGAAGAGAACAGAACCCTGTCTGTTGACTTCTGTGTTGCTAGAGAACAGAGCCCTGTCTGTTTACTTCTGTGTTGCTAGAGAACAGAGCCATGTCTGTTGACTTCTGTGTTGCTAGATGAAGAGAACAGAACCCTGTCTGTTGACTTCTGTGTTGCTACTTCTATTTTTTGTTTTTTATTTCACCTTTATTTAACCAGGTATGCTAGTTGAGAACACCTTTATTTAACCAGGTAGGCTAGTTGAGAACACCTTTATTTAACCAGGTAGGCTAGTTGAGAACACCTTTATTTAACCAGGTAGGCTAGTTGAGAACACCTTTATTTAACCAGGTAGGCTAGTTGAGAACACCTTTATTTAACCAGGTAGGCTAGTTGAGAACACCTTTATTTAACCAGGTAGGCTAGTTGAGAACACCTTTATTTAACCAGGTAGGCTAGTTGAGAACACCTTTATTTAACCAGGTAGGCTAGTTGAGAACACCTTTATTTAACCAGGTAGGCTAGTTGAGAACACCTTTATTTAACCAGGTAGGCTAGTTGAGAACACCTTTATTTAACCAGGTAGGCTAGTTGAGAACACCTTTATTTAACCAGGTAGGCTAGTTGAGAACACCTTTATTTAACCAGGTAGGCTAGTTGAGAACACCTTTATTTAACCAGGTAGGCTAGTTGAGAACACCTTTATTTAACCAGGTAGGCTAGTTGAGAACACCTTTATTTAACCAGGGAGGCTAGTTGAGAACACCTTTATTTAACCAGGTAGGCTAGTTGAGAACACCTTTATTTAACCAGGTAGGCTAATTGAGAACACCTTTATTTAACCAGGTAGGCTAGTTGAGAACACCTTTATTTAACCAGGTAGGCTAGTTGAGAACACCTTTATTTAACCAGGTAGGCTAGTTGAAAACACCTTTATTTAACCAGGTAGGCTAGCTGAGAACACCTATTTTTATCCAGGTAGGTTAGTTGAGAACACCTTTATTTAACCAGGTAGGATAGTTGAGAACACCTTTATTTAACCAGGTAGGCTAGTTGAGAACACCTTTATTCAACCAGGTAGGCTAGTTGAGAACACCTTTATTTAACCAGGTAGGCTAGTTGAGAACACCTTTATTTAACCAGGTAGGCTAGTTGAGAACACCTTTATTTGAGCAAGTTAGGCCAGTTGAGAACACCTTTATTTAACCAGGTAGGCCAGTTGAGAACACCTTTATTTAACCAGGTAGGCCAGTTGAGAACACCTTTATTTAACCAGGTAGGCTAGTTGAGAACACCTTTATTTAACCAGGTAGGCTAGTTGAGAACACCTTTATTTAACCAGGTAGGCTAGTTGAGAACACCTTTATTTAACCAGGTAGGCTAGTTGAGAACACCTTTATTTAACCAGGTAGGCTAGTTGAGAACACCTTTGTTTAACCAGGTAGGTTAGTTGAGAACACCTTTATTTAACCAGGTAGGCTAGTTGAGAACAAGTTCTCATTTGCAACTGCGACCTGGCCAAGATAAAGCATAGCAGTGTGAACAGACAACACAGAGTTACACATGGAGTAAACAATTAACAAGTCAATAACACAGTAGGAAAAAAAGGGGAGTCTATATACAATGTGTGCAAAAGGCATGAGGAGGTAGGCGAATAATTACAATATTGCAGATTAACACCGGAGTGATAAATGATCAGATGGTCATTAGTGTGCAAAAGAGCAGAAAAGTAAATCAATAAAAACAGTATGGGGATGAGGTAGGTAAAAATGGGTGGGCTATTTACCGATAGACTATGTACAGCTGCAGCGATCGGTTAGCTGCTCAGATGATAGTTGCTAGTTGCTAATGCTAGTACAGATAGATGCTAATGCTAGTACAGATAGATGCTGATGCTATCTTTCATTGACACCCAGGCTTTTTCAAAGGTGGGACAGTGACATCACTTTCAAACAAGTATTGATATTGACAGAATGTGAATTGATTTAAACAATGTTCCACTTTTGCTCATTCAGGCTAGTTGCTCCTTTCTAGTGACACCCAGGCTTTTCCAGTTGTATCACTTTCTCACAAACTGTAATGAATGTAGTCATTTTTAATTTTGCTCTTCTGCAATCGTAAGTCCATTTTCACCCCTGTAACCTCCAACTGTCGTCTTCAGAGCTGCACTCTGTTGAAGGACACGCCCACATACAGATACAACCCACAGAAACCAAGGCAGCATGACTCCATCTCATCAATGGCATTTGTGGGTGAATGTATCAACTTTACACTGGAACTCAACAGATGCTTGTCAGTTTCCATGAGAGAGAAATGGTTCATCTCTAGTATTGAAGGTGTCAGTCTGTCACCTCAGAAAGGACGACAAGTTGGCGTTTCTGTGATGACCGCCGCGCAACCCCAATACACGTCAGATGACAACACGGAAATGTGGGATCTGAAGTAAAGGTTCCTACAACACACTCATCTCAGGACACCATCAAATGAATGATCTGACCTTTACAGCTCCAGAACCACAATCTGAAATAATGTGACTCAGCATAATTTAATTCACATCAGAGAAATCAACTGGATGCTTTCTACATCCATTATTAAAATGACTTAAGAAATAAAAAATGACTCACATTTATTAAGATGGAGAGAATTAAGAAATAACAGCACTTATATATATGCCATAATATATGCCATTTAGCAGACGCTTTTATCCAAAGCGACTTACAGTCATGTGTGCATACATTCTACGTATGGGTGGTCCCGGGGATCGAACCCACTACCCTGGCGTTACAAGCGCCATGCTCTACCAACTGAGCTACAGAAGGACCTCAGTAACATAGAATCCTAACTGGAAACTGGATTTAAAAAAAACACATTTTTAAAAACCAGACCCAAGACATGTAACAGGATATATTTTCAGGAGAATTTTATTCCCAGGATATAAATACAGAACATTTGATCCATTGAATGTGAACCATGACATCAAATCACATAGTACTACATCACCACTGTTATAAGGACCAACGGAAATTCCCTTCATACAAAGTTGATACATATTCACTACTACAAATACTAACATAATGTCATTGCACTTACATTGAAAATAAATATGTTAAATAATGTTTAAGTTAAATAAATAGCACCGTGAACAAGCCTGGTGACCAGTAGGTGAGGAAGCTGTGAGACAGTTGTTAAGTTTACGTTGGGAAAGTGACTGTTTATACCTTTCTTCAGGTATCCACTTCTGCTGTGTTTGACCGCACTGCAACATTATATCATTCAATTCATGAAAACAATTACAGTCTGTAGTCTCCTCTGTCTTCCTAATGTATTACAGTCTGTAGTCTCCTCTGTCTTCCTAATGTATTACAGTCTGTAGTCTCCTCTGTCTTCCTAATGTATTACAGTCTGTAGTCTCCTCTGTCTTCCTAATGTATTACAGTCTGTAGTCTCCTCTGTCTTCTAATGTATTACAGTCTCCTCTGTCTTCCTAATGTATTACAGTCTGTAGTCTCCTCTGTCTTCCTAATGTATTACAGTCTGTAGTCTCCTCTGTCTTCCTAATGTATTACAGTACAGTCTGTAGTCTCCTCTGTCTTCCTAATGTATTACAGTCTGTAGTCTCCTCTGTCTTCCTAATGTATTACAGTCTACAGTCTCCTCTGTCTTCCTAATGTATTCAGTCTGTAGTCTCCTCTGTCTTCCTAATGTATTACAGTCTGTAGTCTCCTCTGTCTTCCTAATGTATTACAGTCTGTTACAGTCTCCTCTGTCTTCCTAATGTATTACAGTCTGTAGTCTCCTCTGTCTTCCTAATGTATTACAGTCTGTAGTCTCCTCTGTCTTCCTAATGTATTACAGTCTGTAGTCTCCTCTGTCTTCCTAATGTGTTACAGTCAGTCTCCTCTGTCTTCCTAATGTATTACAGTCTGTAGTCTCCTCTGTCTTCCTAATGTATTACAGTCTGTAGTCTCCTCTGTCTTCCTAATGTATTACAGTCTGTAGTCTCCTCTGTCTTCCTAATGTATTACAGTCTGTAGTCTCCTCTGTCTTCCTAATGTTTTACAGTCTGTAGTCTCCTCTGTCTTCCTAATGTATTACAGTCTGTAGTCTCCTCTGTCTTCCTAATGTATTACAGTCTGTAGTCTCCTCTGTCTTCCTAATGTGTTACAGTCTGTAGTCTCCTCTGTCTTCCTAATGTATTACAGTCTGTAGTCTCCTCTGTCTTCCTAATGTATTACAGTCTATTACAGTCTCCTCTGTCTTCCTAATGTATTACAGTCTGTAGTCTCCTCTGTCTTCCTAATGTATTACAGTCTGTAGTCTCCTCTGTCTTCCTAATGTATTACAGTCTGTAGTCTCCTCTGTCTTCCTAATGTATTACAGTCTGTAGTCTCCTCTGTCTCCTCTGTCTTCCTAATGTATTACAGTCTGTAGTCTCCTCTGTCTTCCTAATGTATTACAGTCTGTAGTCTCCTCTGTCTTCCTAATGTATTACAGTCTGTAGTCTCCTCTGTCTTCCTAATGTATTACAGTCTGTAGTCTCCTCTGTCTTCCTAATGTATTACAGTCTGTAGTCTCCTCTGTCTTCCTAATGTATTACAGTCTGTAGTCTCCTCTGTCTTCCTAATGTATTACAGTCTGTAGTCTCCTCTGTCTTCCTAATGTATTACAGTCTGTAGTCTCCTCTGTCTTCCTAATGTATTACAGTCTGTAGTCTCCTCTGTCTTCCTAATGTATTACAGTCTGTAGTCTCCTCTGTCTTCCTAATGTATTACAGTCTGTAGTCTCCTCTGTCTTCCTAATGTATTACAGTCTGTAGTCTCCTCTGTCTTCCTAATGTATTACAGTCTGTAGTCTCCTCTGTCTTCCTAATGTATTACAGTCTGTAGTCTCCTCTGTCTTCCTAATGTATTACAGTCTGTAGTCTCCTCTGTCTTCCTAATGTATTACAGTCTGTAGTCTCCTCTGTCTTCCTAATGTATTACAGTCTGTAGTCTCCTCTGTCTTCCTAATGTATTACAGTCTGTAGTCTCCTCTGTCTTCCTAATGTATTACAGTCTGTAGTCTCCTCTGTCTTCCTAATGTATTACAGTCTGTAGTCTCCTCTGTCTTCCTAATGTATTACAGTCTGTAGTCTCCTCTGTCTTCCTAATGTATTACAGTCTTACAGTCTGTAGTCTCCTCTGTCTTCCTAATGTATTACAGTCTGTAGTCTCCTCTGTCTTCCTAATGTATTACAGTCTGTAGTCTCCTCTGTCTTCCTAATGTATTACAGTCTGTGTCTCCTCTGTCTTCCTAATTACAGTCTGTAGTCTCCTCTGTCTTCCTAATGTATTACAGTCTGTAAGTCTCCTCTGTCTTCCTAATGTATTACAGTCTGTAGTCTCCTCTGTCTTCCTAATGTATTACAGTCTGTAGTCTCCTCTGTCTTCCTAATGTATTACAGTCTGTAGTCTCCTCTGTCTTCCTAATGTATTACAGTCTGTAGTCTCCTCTGTCTTCCTAATGTATTACAGTCTGTAGTCTCCTCTGTCTTCCTAATGTATTACAGTCTGTAGTCTCCTCTGTCTTCCTAATGTATTACAGTCTGTAGTCTCCTCTGTCTTCCTAATGTATTACAGTCTACTGTCTTCTAATGTATTACAGTCTCCTCTGTCTTCCTAATGTATTACAGTCTGTAGTCTCCTCTGTCTTCCTAATGTATTACAGTCTGTAGTCTCCTGTCTTCCTAATGTATTACACAGTCTCTGTCTTCCTAATGTATTCAGTCTGTAGTCTCTGTCTTCCTAATGTATTACAGTCTGTAGTCTCCTCTGTCTTCCTAATGTATTACAGTCTGTAGTCTTCCTCTGTATTACAGTCTAGTCTCCTCTGTCTTCCTAATGTATTAGTCTGTAGTTACAGTCTGTAGTCTCCTCTGTCTTCCTAATGTATTACAGTCTGTAGTCTCCTCTGTCTTCCTAATGTATTACAGTCTGTAGTCTCCTCTGTCTTCCTAATGTATTACAGTCTGTAGTCTCCTCTGTCTTCCTAATGTATTACAGTCTGTAGTCTCCTCTGTCTTCCTAATGTATTACAGTCTGTAGTCTCCTCTGTCTTCCTAATGTATTACAGTCTGTAGTCTCCTCTGTCTTCCTAATGTATTACAGTCTGTAGTCTCCTCTGTCTTCCTAATGTATTACAGTCTGTAGTCCTCTGTCTTCCTAATGTATTACAGTCTGTAGTCTCCTCTGTCTTCCTAATGTATTACAGTCTGTAGTCTCCTCTGTCTTCCTAATGTATTACAGTCTGTAGTCTCCTCTGTCTTCCTAATGTATTACAGTCTTTCTTCAGTCAGTCAGTTGGTGGTTCTGTCTGGTCTCAGCCCTGTGTGACCTTCTTGTCTCTCTGATGGAGAATGGTCCCCAGCTGGGAAGCTCTCTGGTAGACCTCTTTGAACTCGTTCACAGCCTTCCTCTGGACAACAGCATTGTTGGTCTAAACAGAAGTCACAACATACATTTAGAGAGACATCCTCATCTTGACCTGACCAGTGGAGTGTCCACTCTTGGAAGACGGCATTCAGACAACAATGGACTGTTAAAAAATGACACACAAGCACACATTTACACACTCTCTCTCTCTCTCTCTCTCTCTCTCTCTCTCTCTCTCTCTCTCTCTCTCTCTCTCTCTCTCTCACTCTCTCTCACTCTCACTCTCTCTCACTCTCTCTCACTCTCTCTCTCACTCTCTCTCTCACTCTCTCTCTCACTCTCTCTCACTCTCTCTCACTCTCTCTCACTCTCTCTCACTCTCTCTCACTCTCTCTGTCTATCACACACACAATACATTTTTTTATACAGACTCATCCCAAATTGTACCACATTCTCCTATATAGTGCACTGCCTATAGGGCTCTGGTTAAAAGTAGTGCACTATATAGGGAATAGGATGCCATTCGGGATGCAAACAGAATTAGTGAATAACTGTGTTTTAGTCTTTTGACCTTAATGTCCACCAGATCCTGTATCTTCATCTTCAGTCTGTCCTGGTAGAAGCTCCTCTTCAGATCATCCACCTTCCCGCGGAGTCTGCTGAGGCCCTGCTTGACTTCCTCTGGATGGTTCTCCTTCAGCATGTTGGAGAAGATGTTTAGGTAGACATCCAGAGTGGCGTTCAGGAGCAGCCACTGTTCATGCTTCTAATGGAGAGAAGACCACAAAAGGGGAGAGGAGAGAGAAAGAGAGAGATAGAGATAGAGATAGAGAGAGAGAGAGAGACAGAGACAGAGACAGAGACAGAGACAGAGACAGAGACAGAGACAGAGACAGAGACAGAGACAGAGACAGAGACAGAGACAGAGAAGGCACACCATTAACTTTGAGTACGTCCTCAGTACATGTGACAGCAAGTTGACAGGGCCAGCAGGGTGAATCTACAATAGCAGGGCCAGCAGTTTGAATCTACAATAGCAGGGCTAGCAGGTTGAATCTATAATCGTAGGGCCAGCAGGTAGAATATACAATAGCAGGGCTAGCAGGTAGAATATACAATAGCAGGGCTAGCAGGTTGAATCTATAATCTTAGGGCCAGCAGGTAGAATGTACAATAGCAGGGCTAGCAGGTTGAATCTATAATCATAGGGCCAACAGGTAGAATATACAACAGCAGGGCTAGCAGATTGAATCTATAATCGTAGGGCCAGCAGGTAGAATATACAACAGCAGGACTAGCAGGTTGAATCTATAATCGTAGGGCCAGCAGGTAGAATATACAACAGCAGGACTAGCAGGTTGAATCTCCAAATAATGTTGGCTTTAAAACATAAAAATCCAACTTTGTACAGAACTTTTGAGTTCAGTAACATTTATTGAAAAACTGAAAAATAATAAAAAAGAGATATTTACCTCAAACTTGCCATCAAGCTCTCTCATGAGCTCTAGGAAGACAGGTTGGCTGACCAAGTTATGGTCCAGCAGATCCTGAATAAAATGAGTACGTTTGACATTTAGCACACAGTCTCAAGCAGTGTTTTCAGAACAACGTATCATATAGATCTTGTCTTTTTCCAAATGTGTACATTTAGAATTTTAAAAAACAACAAATACATCCCTTTAATTGGCTGCTTTTGCCATCATAATCAAATGATGTTAAGGCCAAACAAGGCAAATACATCCCTTTAATTGGCTGCTTTTGCCATCATAATCAAATGATGTTACTCAGGCCACCTTTTCAATCTCCTCCCCCTATTAGGCAAATACATCCCTTTAATTGGCTGCTTTTGCCATCATAATCAAATGATGTTACTCAGGCCACCTTTCAATCTCCTCCCCTATTAGGCAAATACATCCCTTTAATTGGCTGCTTTTGCCATCATAATCAAATGATGTTACTCAGGCCACCTTTCAATCTCCTCCCCTATTAGGCAAATACATCCCTTTAATTGGCTGCTTTTGCCATCATAATCAAATGATGTTACTCAGGCCACCTTTCAATCTCCTCCCCTATTAGGCAAATACATCCCTTTAATTGGCTGCTTTTGCCATCATAATCAAATGATGTTACTCAGGCCACCTTTCAATCTCCTCCCCTATTAGGCAACCTCACAGTAGTCTATGGTTCTCTCTGATGGTGGGAACTACTGTAACAGAGGACATCATAGCCCACATCTAAACCCTTGGGGGGGCTTTGAACACTTGCACTTTGAGACCCAGATGAAGAAGTGAGACGTCTGTAAATTGACTGTAAGTTTCTTGTTGGTCATGTGATGAAGGCCAGGAGAAGGGAACCTCTCAGTAGTACAGGACAGGACTGTCATAGTACCACATGCATTAGGCATTAGAAGATATTATGAACCGGGCGGGTCGAGCCCTGAATGCTGATTGGCTAAAAGCTATGGTATATCAGACCCCATAACACAAAAAAATCTATTTACGATTCTATTTACATTGGTAACCTCTTTATAAAAGCAAGAAGGAACCTGAGGGGTTGTGGTATATGGCCAAAGTAGTGCACTATATACTGAATAGGATGCTGTTTGGGACACATCCATGACCACAGACCAGATAAATCAGTTTAAACAGGTTTAAGGCTTTCTATTGTAACTCACCAAAGGGTCTTCCAGGGCTTTGATGTCCTTCTCTATGCTGGACCCAAGGTCAGAGTGGTGGGGGCGTCCCAGAACCACTACAGAGCAGAATCCCAACCATACTACCACCACAAGATCCAGGGCTGAATTCATATTATTATCCTGGTTACAGTGGCTCACGTTCTTTCAATCCACAGAACAAAAGCCCCGTACAATATATCAAACTCTATACCCTTGAGAAGTCTTTGAGAAGTCTTTGATAAAGTCTTTTCTTTGAGAGTCTTTGAGAAGTCTTTGAGAAGTCTTTGATAAATTCTTTGAGAGTCTTTGAGAAGTCTTTGATAAATTCTTTGAGAGTCTTTGAGAAGTCTTTGATAAATTCTTTGAGAGTCTTTGAGAAGTCTTTGAGAGTCTTTGAGAAGTCTTTGAGAAGTGAGAGTCTTTGAGAAGTCTTTGATAAATTCTTTGAGAGTCTTTGAGAAGTCTTTGATAAATTCTTTGAGAGTCTTTGAGAAGTCTTTGATAAATTCTTTGAGAGTCTTGAGAGTCTTTGAGAGTCTTTGAGAGTCCTTTCAGAGTTAAGCTGTGGAGTCTCTGTTGACTGCACCTGTCTGTGGATGGAGTGTCAATGTGAGTCAGTAATGGTGGCCTGGTGTCTCTCTGGGGTTTATTTATATGTGAGACAGAGAGCTGTGCAGCAGCAGAGTCTGCTGGAGACAATGATGATGGTTAGAGGTTACAGAGGTTTTGGGGTTTGTGGGTTCCTCTTCTCGGTAGGTTTCCTTTAAATCAGAGATGTTCTGCTCCTAAATGGGTGACTCTTCCTCAATACCCCCCCCCCCAACTAACCCTGATCAGGTCATTTTTAAGGGATTTTTTGGAAGGGCCACAATGGGGGTGGGGGAGCGGGGTGAGTCAGTTTGTTGAGTGACATGAGGAAATAAAGGTTGTTATCTAGAACCTAACAAGGTGTTTCGGCTGGCCTCGTGGAGAAACCCTTCGAAGAACCGTTTCTGGTCGCAGGTAGAACCATTTTGAGTTCCATGTAGAACCCTCTGTATAAAGGGTTCTACATGGAACTCAAAGGGTTCAAAAGAACCCGAAGAACCCTTTTAGAACCATTTTTTCTAAGAGTGTAGATACTGTTGTCGGAGGTTGGTGATTAGGCGTATGACAATCTGCCTTCTCAGCTAATGCACTTGTCTTTTCCTACTCCCACTGGCTACTTTGTAGAGGGAAAATGTTGGTTGTTTTGTCACCTAGCTATCTTCATATGAATGCACTGATGTAAGTCTCTCTGGATAAGAGTGTCTGATAAATGACTGAAATGGAAAAAATGGAAAATGGGAACATTTTATAAAATGCAATTTAATATTATAAATGCTCTGACATTATGTTACACATGTTATATAATGTAATGTACTGCAATGTAATGCAGTATTATCTATGTTATATAATGATCTTGATCTGTTATATAATGTAATGTACTGTATGTTATCTATGGTATATAATGTAATGTACTGTACTGTATGTTATCTATGGTATAGAATGTACTGTATGTTATCTATGGTATATAATGTAATGTACTGTAATGTATGTTATCTATGGTATATAATGTAATGTACTGTATGTTATATATGGTATAGAATGTAATGTATGTTATCTATGTTATATAATGTAATGTAATGCATATAATGTTATCTATGGTATATAATGTAATGTAATGTAATGTATGTTATCTATGGTATGTAATGTAATGTACTGTATGTTATCTATGGTATATAATGTAATGTATGTTATCTATGGTATATAATGTAATGTACTGTATGTTATCTATGGTATATAATGTAATGCATGTTATCTATGGTATATAATGTAATGTAATGTATGTTATCTATGGTATATAATGTAATGTACTGTATGTTATCTATGGTATAGAATGTACTGTACTGTATGTTATCTATGGTATATAATGTAATGTACTGTATGTTATCTATGGTATGTAATGTAATGTACTGTATGTTATCTATGTTATATAATGTAATGTACTGTATGTTATCTATGGTATATAATATAATGTAATGTAATGCATGTTATCTATGGTATAGAATGTAATGTATGTTATCTATGGTATATAATGTAATGTAATGTATGTTATCTATGGTATATAATGTAATGTACTGTATGTTATCTATGGTATAGAATGTAATGTACTGTATGTTATCTATGGTATATAATGTAATGTAATGTATGTTATCTATGGTATATAATGTAATGTACTGTATGTTATCTATGGTATAGAATGTAATGTATGTTATCTATGGTATGTAATGTAATGTACTGTATGTTATCTATGGTATAGAATGTAATGTACTGTATGTTATCTATGGTATATAATGTAATGCATGTTATCTATGGTATATAATGTACTGTATGTTATCTATGGTATAGAATGTATATAATGTTATGTATATAATGTACTGTATGTTATCTATGGTATATAATGTAATGTAATGTACTGTATGTTATCTATGGTATATAATGTAATGTATGTTATCTATGGTATATAATGTAATGTATGTTATCTATGGTATATAATGTAATGTACTGTATGTTATCTATGGTATATAATGTAATGTATGTTATCTATGGTATAGAATGTAATGTACTGTATGTTATATATGGTATATAATGTAATGTATGTTATCTATGGTATATACTGTAATGTAATGTAATGTATGTTATCTATGGTATATAATGTAATGTATGTTATCTATGGTATATAATGTAATGTAATGTACTGTATGTTATCTATGGTATAGAATGTAATGTACTGTATGATATCTATGGTATAGAATGTACTGTACTGTATGTTATCTATGTTATATAATGTAATGTAATGTACTGTATGTTATCTATGGTATATAATGTACTGTATGTTATCTATGGTATATAATGTAATGTACTGTACTGTATGTTATCTATGGTATAGAATATAATGTACTGTATGTTATCTATGGTATATAATGTAATGTACTGTATGTTATCTATGGTATAGAATGTAATGTAATGTACTGTATGTTATCTATGGTATAGAATATAATGTACTGTATGTTATCTATGGTATATAATGTACTGTATGTTATCTATGGTATAGAATGTAATGTACTGTATGTTATCTATGGTATATAATGTAATGTAATGTAATGCATGTTATCTATGGTATAGAATGTAATGTATGTTATCTATGGTATATAATGTAATGTAATGTACTGTATGTTATCTATGGTATATAATGTAATGTAATGCATGTTATCTATGGTATATAATGTAATGTACTGTATGTTATCTATGGTATGTAATGTAATGTACTGTATGTTATCTATGGTATAGAATATAATGTACTGTATGTTATCTATGGTATAGAATGTAATGCACTGTATGTTATCTATGGTATAGAATGTAATGTAATGTAATGTATGTTATCTATGGTATATAATGTACTGTATGTTATCTATGGTATATAATGTACTGTATGTTATCTATGGTATAGAATGTAATGTACTGTACTGTATGTTATCTATGGTATATAATGTAATGTACTGTATGTTATCTATGGTATATAATGTAATGTAATGTATGTTATCTATGGTATATAATGTAATGTACTGTATGTTATCTATGGTATATAATGTAATGTACTGTATGTTATCTATGGTATATAATGTAATGTACTGTATGTTATCTATGGTATATAATGTAATGTATGTTATCTATGGTATAGAATGTAATGTATAGAATGTATGTTATCTATGGTATAGAATGTAATGTATGTTATCTATGGTATATAATGTAATGTACTGTATGTTATCTATGGTATATAATGTAATGCATGTTATCTATGGTATATAATAATGTACTGTATGTTATATCTATGGTTTAGAATGTACTGTATGTTATCTATGGTATATAATGTAATGTACTGTATGTTATCTATGGTATATAATGTAATGTACTGTACTGTATGTTATCCTGTATATACATTGTTGGAAAAAGTGCCCAATTGTCATACTTTAGTAAAAGTATAGATACCTTATTAGAAAGTTATAAGTGAAAGTTACACAGTAAAATACTACTTGAGTAAAAGTCCAGAAGTATTTGGTTCTAAATATACTTAAACATCAAAGTAAATGTTAATTGATAAAATATAGTAAAATTATAAATCATTTCAAATTCCTTACATTAAGCAAAGCAGACGGCACCATTTTCTTGTTTTTAAAATGTACATATAGCCAGGGGCACACTCCAACACTCAGACATCATTTATAAACGATTCATTTGTGTTTAGTGAGTCCACCAGATCAGAGGCAGTAGTGATGACCAGGGATGTTCTCTGTTTAGTGAGTCCTCCAGATCAGAGGCAGTAGGGATGACCAGGGATGTTCTCTGTTTAGTGAGTCCTCCAGATCAGAGGCAGTAGGGATGACCAGGGATGTTCTCTGTTTAGTGAGTCCTCCAGATCAGAGGCAGTAGGGATGACCAGGGATGTTCTCTGTTTAGTGAGTCCTCCAGATCAGAGGCAGTAGTGATGACCAGGGATGTTCTCTGTTTAGTGAGTCCTCGAGATCAGAGGCAGTAGGGATGACCAGGGATGTTCTCTGTTTAGTGAGTCCACCAGATCAGAGGCAGTAGGGACGACCAGGGATGTTCTCTTGATAAGTACGTGAATTGGACCATTTTCCTGTCCCGCTAAGCATTCAAAATGATATGACGATAATGTATGGAGTAAAAGTACATTCTTTTCTTTAGGAATGTAGTGAATTAAAGGTAAAAGTTGTCAAAAATATAAATAGTCAAGTAAAGTACAGATACGCATGAAAACAACTTTTTAAAACAATTTTCTATCTAAAATTACCCAAATCTAACTGCCTGCAACTCAGGACTTAAAGCAAGGATATGCATATTCTTCATACCCAACACTAACCTGGGGTTGGTGTGATATATAGGAGGTAACCTGGGCTGAGTTGGTGTGATATATAGGAGGTAACCTGGGCTGAGTTGGTGTGATATATATATATATATAGGAGGTGACCTGGGCTGAGTTGGTGTGATATATAGGAGGTGACCTGGGCTGAGTTGGTGTGATATATAGGAGGTGACCTGGGCTGAGTTGGTGTGATATATGGAGGTGACCTGGGCTGATGTTGGTATGATATATAGGAGGTGACCTGGGCTGAGTTGGTGTGATATATAGGAGGTAACCTGGGCTGAGTTGTGTATATATATATATAATATAGGAGGTGACCTGGGCTGAGTTGGTGTGATATATAGGAGGTGACCTGGGCTGAGTTGGTGTGATATATAGGAGGTAACCTGGGCTGAGTTGGTGTGATATATAGGAGGTAACCTGGGCTGAGTTGGTGTGATATATAGGAGGTGACCTGGGCTGAGTTGGTGTGATATATAGGAGGTGACCTGGGCTGAGTTGGTGTGATATATAGGTGACCTGGGCTGAGTTGGTGTGATATATAGGAGGTGACCTGGGCTGAGTTGGTGTGATATATAGGAGGTGACCTGGGCTGAGTTGGTGTGATATATATATATATAGGAGGTGACCTGGGCTGAGTTGGTGTGATATATAGGAGGTGACCTGGGCTGAGTTGGTGTGATATATAGGAGGTGACCTGGGCTGAGTTGGTGTGATATATAGGAGGTGACCTGGGCTGAGTTGGTGTGATATATAGGAGGTGACCTGGGCTGAGTTGGTGTGATATATAGGAGGTGACCTGGGCTGAGTTGGTGTGATATATAGGAGGTGACCTGGGCTGAGTTGGTGTGATATATATATATATATATATAGGAGGTGACCTGGGCTGAGTTGGTGTGACATATATATATATAGGAGGTAACCTGGGCTGAGTTGGTGTGATATATATATATATAGGAGGTAACCTGGGCTGAGTTGGTGTGATATATATATATATAGGAGGTGACCTGGGCTGAGTTGGTGTGATATATAGGAGGTAACCTGGGCTGAGTTGGTGTGATATATAGGAGGTAACCTGGGCTGAGTTGGTGTGATATATAGGAGGTGACCTGGGCTGAGTTGGTGTGATATATAGGAGGTAACCTGGGCTGAGTTGGTGTGATATATAGGAGGTAACCTGGGCTGAGTTGGTGTGATATATAGGAGGTGACCTGGGCTGAGTTGGTGTGATATATAGGAGGTGACCTGGGCTGAGTTGTGTGTATATATATATATATATATATATAGGAGGTGACCTGGGCTGAGTTGGTGTGACATATATATATATAGGAGGTAACCTGGGCTGAGTTGGTGTGATATATATATATATAGGAGGTAACCTGGGCTGAGTTGGTGTGATATATATATATATATATAGGAGGTGACCTGGCTGAGTTGGTGTGATATATAGGAGGTGACCTGGGCTGTGTGAGTTATATATATATATAATGTATATATATATATATTATATGGTATATATATATAGGAGGTGACCTGGGCTGAGTTGGTGTGTATATATATATAGGAGGTGACCTGGGCTGAGTTGGTGTAATATATATATATATATAGGAGGTGACCTGGGCTGAGTTGGTGTGATATATAGGAGGTGACCTGGGCTGAGTTGGTGTGATATATATATATATATAGGAGGTGACCTGGGCTGAGTTGGTGTGATATATATATATATATAGGAGGTGACCTGGGCTGAGTTGGTGTGATATATATATATATAGGAGGTGACCTGGGCTGAGTTGGTGTGA
>NW_025747590.1:25000-51255 GCF_021184085.1 Oncorhynchus gorbuscha
TCCCACACTGTAAGCATTACTAGGAATTGAAGTTGTATAGCAACAATGTTATTTCCAAACCACAGTTTATTGTCTTACCAAGGTAAAAGTTTCTCTGCCCAATGTGGCTGCTACACTTTCTGAATTCCCCACAGGAAGTAAGGTGGTGTGTGGCACTCAGCTATTTCTACCAAAAATGGAAATATATCTTTTAACTTTATCTAATTGTATCTGTATGTTAGGTCATGTTATCTTATCTTCATGTCAGGTCTTGTCATGTTTAGGTTATCTCATCTTCATGTTATTGCATCTTCATGTTATCTCATCTTCATGTTATCTCATCTTCATGTTATTATCTTCATGTTATCTCATCTTTATGTTATCTCATCTTCATGTTATCTCATCTTCATGTTATTGCATCTTCATGTTATCTCATCTTCATGTTATCTCATCTTCATGTTATCTCATCTTCATGTTATCTCATCTTTGTTATCTCATCTTCATGTTATCTCATCTTCATGTTATCTCATCTTCATGTTATCTCATCTTCATGTTATCTCATCTTTATGTTATCTCATCTTCATGTTATCTCATCTTCATGTTATCTCATCTTCATGTTATCTCATCTTCATGTTATCTCATCTTCATGTTATCTCATATTCATGTTATCTCATCTTTATGTCACATCATCTTATGTTATCTCATCTTCATGTTATCTCATCTTCATGTTATCTCATCTTTATGTCACTCATCTTCATGTTATCTCATCTTCATGTTATCTCATCTTCATGTTATCTCATCTTCATGTTATCTCATCTTCATGTTATCTCATCTTCATGTTATCTCATCTTCATGTTATCTCATCTTCATGTTATCTCATCTTCATGTTATCTCATCTTCATGTTATCTCATCTTCATGTTATCTCATCTTCATGTTATCTCATCTTCATGTTATCTCATCTTTATGTCACATCATGTTATGTTATCTTTGTCTCATCTTCATGTTATCTCATCTTCATGTTATCTCATCTTCATGTTATCTCATCTTCATGTTATCTCATCTTTATGTCACATCATCTTATGTTATCTCATCTTCATGTTATCTCATCTTCATGTTATCTCATCTTTATGTCACATCATGTTATGTTATCTTTGTCTCATCTTCATGTTATCTCATCTTCATGTTATCTCATCTTCATGTTATCTCATCTTCATGTTATCTCATCTTCATGTTATCTCATCTTCATGTTATCTCATCTTCATGTTATCTCATCTTTATGTTATCTCATCTTCATGTTATCTCATCTTCATGTTATCTCATCTTCATGTTATCTCATCTTCATGTTATCTCATCTTCATGTTATCTCATCTTTATGTCACATCATGTTATGTTATCTTTGTCTCATCTTCATGTTATCTCATCTTCATGTTATCTCATCTTCATGTTATCTCATCTTCATGTTATCTCATCTTTATGTTATCTCATCTTCATGTTATCTCATCTTCATGTTATCTCATCTTCATGTTATCTCATCTTTATGTCACATCATGTTATGTTATCTTTGTCTCATCTTCATGTTATCTCATCTTCATGTTATCTCATCTTTATGTTATCTCATCTTCATGTTATCTCATCTTTATGTCACATCATGTTATGTTATCTTTGTCTCATCTTCATGTTATCTCATCTTCATGTTATCTCATCTTCATGTTATCTCATCTTCATGTTCTCATCTTCATGTTATCTCATCTTTATGTTATCTCATCTTCATGTTATCTCATCTTCATGTTATCTCATCTTCATGTTATCTCATCTTTATGTTATCTCATCTTCATGTTATCTCATCTTTATGTCACATCATGTTATGTTATCTTTGTCTCATCTTCATGTTATCTCATCTTCATGTTATCTCATCTTCATGTTATCTCATCTTCATGTTATCTCATCTTCATGTTATCTCATCTTCATGTTATCTCATCTTCATGTTATCTCATCTTCATGTCACATCATGTTATGTTATCTTTGTCTCATCTTCATGTTATCTCATCTTCATGTTATCTCATCTTTATGTTATCTCATCTTCATGTTATCTCATCTTCATGTTATCTTATCTTTGTTATATTATCTTTACCGTATCTCATAGAATAGAATGAAATATAATATTTTTATCATAGAATAGTAACCAGCTGTGGTTAGTCTTATAGTTAATGCTGATGATGTGGTGTAGGAACTACTAGTAACCAGCTGTGGTTAGTCTTATAGTTAATGCTGTTGATGTGGTGTAGGAACTACTAGTAACCAGCTGTGGTTAGTATTATAGTTAATGCTGATGATGTGGTGTAGGAACTACTAGTAACCAGCTGTGGTTAGTCTTATAGTTAATGCTGTTGATGTGGTGTAGGAACTACTAGTAACCAGCTGTGGTTAGTCTTATAGTTAATGCTGATGATGTGGTGTAGGAACTACTAGTAACCAGCTGTGGTTAGTATTATAGTTAATGCTGATGATGTGGTGTAGGAACTACTAGTAACCAGCTGTGGTTAGTCTTATAGTTAATGCTGTTGATGTGGTGTAGGAACTACCAGTAACCAGCTGTGGTTAGTATTATAGTTAATGCTGATGATGTGGTGTAGGAACTACTAGTAACCAGCTGTGGTTAGTATTATAGTTAATGCTGTTGATGTGGTGTAGGAACTACTAGTAACCAGCTGTGGTTAGTATTATAGTTAATGCTGTTGATGTGGTGTAGGAACTACTAGTAACCAGCTGTGGTTAGTCTTATAGTTAATGCTGATGATGTGGTGTAGGAACTACTAGTAACCAGCTGTGGTTAGTATTATAGTTAATGCTGATGATGTGGTGTAGGAACTACTAGTAACCAGCTGTGGTTAGTCTTATAGTTAATGCTGATGATGTGGTGTAGGAACTACTAGTAACCAGCTGTGGTTAGTCTTATAGTTAATGCTGATGATGTGGAGTAGGAACTACCAGTAACCAGCTGTGGTTAGTATTATAGTTAATGCTGATGATGTGGTGTAGGAACTACTAGTAACCAGCTGTGGTTAGTATTATAGTTAATGCTGATGATGTGGAGTAGGAACTACTAGTAACCAGCTGTGGTTAGTCTTATAGTTAATGCTGTTGATGTGGTGTAGGAACTACTAGTAACCAGCTGTGGTTAGTATTATAGTTAATGCTGATGATGTGGTGTAGGAACTACTAGTAACCAGCTGTGGTTAGTCTTATAGTTAATGCTGTTGATGTGGTGTAGGAACTTCAGTAACCAGCTGTGGTTAGTATTATAGTTAATGCTGATGATGTGGAGTAGGAACTACTAGTAACCAGCTGTGGTTAGTCTTATAGTTAATGCTGTTGATGTGGTGTAGGAACTACTAGTAACCAGCTGTGGTTAGTATTATAGTTAATGCTGATGATGTAGTAGGAACTACTAGTAACCAGCTGTGGTTAGTCTTATAGTTAATGCTGTTGATGTGGTGTAGGAACTACTAGTAACCAGCTGTGGTTAGTATTATAGTTAATGCTGATGATGTGGTGTAGGAACTACTAGTAACCAGCTGTGGTTAGTCTTATAGTTAATGCTGTTGATGTGGTGTAGGAACTACCAGTAACCAGCTGTGGTTAGTATTATAGTTAATGCTGATGATGTGGAGTAGGAACTACTAGTAACCAGCTGTGGTTAGTCTTATAGTTAATGCTGTTGATGTGGTGTAGGAACTACCAGTAACCAGCTGTGGTTAGTATTATAGTTAATGCTGATGATGTGGTGTAGGAACTACTAGTAACCAGCTGTGGTTAGTCTTATAGTTAATGCTGTTGATGTGGTGTAGGAACTACTAGTAACCAGCTGTGGTTAGTATTATAGTTAATGCTGATGATGTGGTGTAGGAACTACTAGTAACCAGCTGTGGTTAGTCTTATAGTTAATGCTGTTGATGTGGTGTAGGAACTACTAGTAACCAGCTGTGGTTAGTATTATAGTTAATGCTGATGATGTGGTGTAGGAACTACTAGTAACCAGCTGTGGTTAGTATTATAGTTAATGCTGATGATGTGGTGTAGGAACTACTAGTAACCAGCTGTGGTTCCAACCATGATGCACAGAAAGACACTCAGCTTTTCTCTCTTTTCTCCCCTGCTCACTATTCCGCTCAGTACACACACTGCTTTCACTCAAAGGCTGCACCCTAATCCTTATATAGTGCACTACCCCATGGGTCCTGGTCTAAAGTAGTGCACTACCCCATGGGCCCTGGTCTAAAGTAGTGCACTACACCATGGGTCCTGGTCTAAAGTAGTGCACTACCCCGATGGGCCCTGGTCTAAAGTAGTGCACTACCCCATGGGTCCTGGTCTAAAGTAGTGCACTACCCCATGGGTCCTGGTCTAAAGTAGTGCACTACCCCATGGGTCCTGGTCTAAAGTAGTGCACTACACCATGGGTCCTGGTCTAAAGTAGTGCCCTACCCAGATGGGTCCTGGTCTAAAGTAGTGCACTACACTATGGAACCTCGTCTAAAGTAGTGCACTATCCCATGGGCCCTGGTCTAAAGTAGTGCCCTACCCCTATGGGTTCTGGTCTAAAGTAGTGCACTTCCCCTATGGGTTCTGGACTAAAGTAGTGCACTACCCCTATGGGTCCTGGTCTAAAGTAGTGCACTACCCCTATGGGTCCTGGTCTAAAGTAGTGCACTATCCCTATGGGTCCTGGTCTAAAGTAGTGCACTATCCCTATGGGTCCTGGTCTAAAGTAGTGCACTACCCCTATGGGTCCTGGTCTAAAGTAGTGCACTACCCCTATGGGTCCTGGTCTAAAGTAGTGCACTACCCCTATGGACCCTGGTCTAAAGTAGTGCACTACCCCTATGGGTCCTGGTCTAAAGTAGTGCACTACCCCTATGGGTCCTGGTCTAAAGTAGTGCACTACCCCTATGGGTCCTGGTCTAAAGTAGTGCACTACCCCTATGGGTCCTGGTCTAAAGTAGTGCACTACCCCTATGGGTCCTGGTCTAAAGTAGTGCACTACCCCTATGGGTCCTGGTCTAAAGTAGTGCACTACCCCTATGGGTCCTGGTCTAAAGTAGTGCACTACCCCTATGGGTCCTGGTCTAAAGTAGTGCACTACCCCTATGGGTCCTGGTCTAAAGTAGTGCACTACCCCTATGGGTCCTGGTCTAAAGTAGTGCACTACCCCTATGGGCCCTGGTCTAAAGTAGTGCACTACCCTATGGGCCCTGGTCTAAAGTAGTGCACTACCCCTATGGGTCCTGGTCTAAAGTAGTGCATTACCCCTATGGGCCCTGGTCTAAAGTAGTGCACTACCCCTATGGGTCCTGGTCTAAAGTAGTGCACTACCCCTATGGGTCCTGGTCTAAAGTAGTGCACTACCCCTATGGGTCCTGGTCTAAAGTAGTGCACTACCCCTATGGGTCCTGGTCTAAAGTAGTGCACTACCCTATGGGTCCTGGTCTAAAGTAGTGCACTACCCTATGGGTCCTGGTCTAAAGTAGTGCACTACCCCTATGGGTCCTGGTCTAAAGTAGTGCACTACCCCTATGGGTCCTGGTCTAAAGTAGTGCACTACCCTATGGGTCCTGGTCTAAAGTAGTGCACTACCCTATGGGTCCTGGTCTAAAGTAGTGCACTACCCTATGGGTCCTGGTCTAAAGTAGTGCACTACCCTATGGGTCCTGGTCTAAAGTAGTGCACTACCCCTATGGGTCCTGGTCTAAAGTAGTGCACTACCCTATGGGTCCTGGTCTAAAGTAGTGCACTACCCTATGGGTCCTGGTCTAAAGTAGTGCACTACCCTATGGGTCCTGGTCTAAAGTAGTGCACTACCCCTATGGGTCCTGGTCTAAAGTAGTGCACTACCCCTATGGGTCCTGGTCTAAAGTAGTGCACTACCCTATGGGTCCTGGTCTAAAGTAGTGCACTACCCTATGGGTCCTGGTCTAAAGTAGTGCACTACCCCTATGGATCCTGGTCTAAAGTAGTGCACTACCCCTATGGGACCTGGTCTAAAGTAGTGCACTACCCCTATGGGTCCTGGTCTAAAGTAGTGCACTACCCTATGGGTCCTGGTCTAAAGTAGTGCACTACCCTATGGGTCCTGGTCTAAAGTAGTGCACTACCCCTATGGATCCTGGTCTAAAGTAGTGCACTACCCTATGGGTCCTGGTCTAAAGTAGTGCACTACCCTATGGGTCCTGGTCTAAAGTAGTGCACTACCCCTATGGGTCCTGGTCTAAAGTAGTGCACTAAATAGGGAATAGGGTGCCATTTGGAACGTATCCACTTGTTCAACAGCCTCTTTTCTCTTTAACCTCAAATAACTTTGACAACAGCCTTAACAACGTTTTCAGGACCAATGCATCTACAATACAATACAATCCTCCCTTTGTTGATCTATTGGTACAGAAACTCTATATGTTGTGAGGTCACAGTGGCCTTATGGGTGACGTGTAAAGAGGAACTTCATTGAAAAATGTATATTAGTCAACGTAGAGTTGGTGTGATTTACAGGAGAGTTGTTCTGGTAAAAATGGAAACTTTTCAACAACAACATTACGTCCCAAATGTCAAACTATTCCCTACATAGTGCACTACGCTTTGGGCCCTGGTCAACAGTAGTGAACTATGTAGGGAACATGGTAAGATTTGGGATACAGTGATAGTCTAAGTTTTTGCACTGTAAGCATTACTAGAACTTGAAGGTGTCGAGCAGCAATGTTATTTCCAAACCACAGTGAATTGTCTACCAAGGTAAAAGTGTCTCTGTGGCTGCTACACTTCCTGAATTCCCCACAGGAAGTATGATGCTGTGTAGCACTCAGCTATTTCTACCAAAATGAAACTATATCTCTTATCTTTATCTAATCTATCCTTTATGTCATCTATTCTTTATGTCATGTCATCTATTCTTATCCTTATCTAATCTATTCTTTATGTCATGTCATCTATTCTTATCCTTATCTAATCTATCCTTTATGTCATGTCATCTATTCTTATCCTTATCTAATCTATTCTTTATGTCATGTCATCTATTCTTATCCTTATCTAATCTATTCTTTATGTCATGTCATCTATTCTTATCCTTATCTAATCTATTCTTTATGTCATGTCATCTATTCTTATCCTTATCTAATCTAAATCTATTCTTTATGTCATGTCATCTATTCTTATGCTTATCTAATCTAAATCTATTCTTTATGTCATGTCATCTTATCCTTATCTAATCTATTATTTATGTCATGTCATCTATTCTTTATGTCATGTCATCTTATCTTTATGACATGTTATGTCATCTTATCTTATCTATCCTTTATGTCATGTCATCTTATCTTATCTAATCTAATCTATTCTTTATGTCATGTCATCTTATCTTTATGTCATGTTATGTAATCTTATCTTCACCTTTATCTTATGTTATCTTATCTTCGTCATGTCATCTTATCTCTGTGTCATGTCATGTTATTTAATCGTACCTTAATCTTATTTTATTGTTATCTTATCTTCACCTTTATATTTTGCTATCTTATCTTTATGTTATCTTATCTTAATTTATGTTATCTTATCTTATTGCTATCTTTATGTTATCTTATCTTAATTTATGTTATCTTATCTTATCTTTATGTTAACTTATCTTAATTTCTTTATGTTAACTTATCTTAATTTCTGTTATCTTATCTTTATTTATGTTATCTTAATTTATGTTATCTTATCTTAATTTCTGTTATCTTATCTTATTGTTTTATCTTATTTATCTTATCTTATTTATGTTATCTTATCTTAATTTATGTTATCTTATCTTATTGTTAAATTATCTTAATTTATGTTATCTTATCTTAATTTATGTTATCTTATCTTTATGTTATCTTATCTTAATTTATGTTATCTTATCTTAATTTATGTTATCTTATCTTAATTTATGTTATCTTATCTTAATTTATGTTATCTTATTTTAATTTATGTTATCTTATCTTAATTTATGTTATCTCATTTATCTTTATGTTATCTTATCTTAATTTATCTTATCTTAATTTATGTTATCTTATTTTAATTTATGTTATCTTATCTTAATTTATGTTATCTTATCTTAATTTATGTTATCTTATCTTTATGTTATCTTATCTTTATGTTATCTTATTTTAATTTATGTTATCTTATCTTAATTTATGTTATCTTATCTTTATGTTATCTTATCTTTATGTTATCTTATTTTAATTTATGTTATCTTATCTTAATTTATGTTATCTTATCTTTATGTTATCTTATCTTTATGTTATCTTAATTTATGTTATGTTACCTTAGCAATACTTTATCAATGTTGTCATCCAAAATGGTTTGTCAAAATGTTTATTGGGATGGATTTGATCAACTCTGTACCAAAGGGATAAATGATCAATTGACAGAGAGAGATAAAAGTGATTTCTGTCCAACCACAAAGTGGATTACTTGTCATCGTACTGCTGATGTAACTGATACCCACGTAGGGCCTTTCTTCCAGTCAGTCAGTCACTGATTATAGAAGGAGAACTGTTTCCTCCAGTCAGTCAGTTCTGAGAAAAGGAGAAATGTTTCCTATTGGCTCTCAGGCTAGTGACATAGTGACATGCGTGTTGGTGGAGAGTATTTCCGTAAAGCAGTCTGTGGTTTGCTGCTGTCTGACTGAGTCTAACTGAATGATGTTCAGACAGTACAGGCAGGCTACCAGTGGCAGGATACCAGTGGCAGGATACCAGTGGCAGGCTACCAGTGGTAGGATACCAGTGGCAGGCTACCAGTGGCAGGATACCAGTGGCAGGCTACCAGTGGTAGGATACCAGTGGCAGGATACCAGTGGCAGGATACCAGTGGCAGGATACCAGTGGCAGGCTACCAGTGGTAGGATACCAGTGGCAGGATACCAGTGGCAGGATACCAGTGGTAGGATACCAGTGGCAGGATACCAGTGGCAGAATACCAGTGGCAGGCTACCAGTGGTAGGATACCAGTAGCAGGCTACCAGTGGTAGGATACCAGTAGCAGGCTACCAGTGGCAGGATACCAGTGGTAGGATACCAGTGGCAGGCTTCAGCTTTGCATGTAGTTTGTTTATTGTCCTGTCAGTACAGTCCTGTAGGTATGATATTGTCCTGTAGGTATGATATTGTCCTGTAGGTATGATATTGTCCTGTCAGTACAGTCCTGTAGGTATGATATTGTCCTGTAGGGATGATATTGTCCTGTCAGTACAGTCCTGTAGGTATGATATTGTCCTGTAGGTATGATATTGTCCTGTCAGTACAGTCCTGTAGGTATGATATTGTCCTGTAAGTATGATATTGTCCTGTAGGTATGATATTGTCCTGTAGGTATGATATTGTCCTGTCAGTACAGTCCTGTAGGTATGATATTGTCCTGTAGGTATGATATTGTCCTGTAGGTATGATATTGTCCTGTCAGTACAGTCCTGTGGGTATGATATTGTCCTGTAGGTATGATATTGTCCTGTAGGTATGATATTGTCCTGAAAGGTATGATATTGTCCTGTCAGTACAGTCCTGTAGGTATGATATTGTCCTGTAGGTATGATATTGTCCTGACAGTACAGTCCTGTGGGTATGATATTGTCCTGTAGGTATGATATTGTCCTGTAGGTATGATATTGTCCTGTCAGTACAGTCCTGTAGGTATGATATTGTCCTGTAGGTATGATATTGTCCTGTAGGTATGATATTGTCCTGTCAGTACAGTCCTGTGGGTATGATATTATCCTGTAGGTATGATATTGTCCTGTAGGTATGATATTGTCTTGTAGGTATTATATTGTCCTGTAGGTATGATATTGTCCTGTAGGGATGATATTGTCCTGTCAGTACAGTCCTGTAGGTATGATATTGTCCTGTAGGTATGATATTGTCCTGTAGGTATGATATTGTCCTGTAGGTATGATATTGTCCTGTCAGTACAGTCCTGTGGGTATGATATTGTCCTGTAGGTATGATATTGTCCTGTAGGTATGATATTGTCCTGTAGGTATGATATTGTCCTGAAAGGTATGATATTGTCCTGTCAGTACAGTCCTGTAGGTATGATATTGTCCTGTAGGTATGATATTGTCCTGACAGTACAGTCCTGTGGGTATGATATTGTCCTGTCAGTACAGTCCTGTAGGTATGATATTGTCCTGTAGGTATGATATTGTCCTGTAGGTATGATATTGTCCTGTCAGTACAGTCCTGTGGGTATGATATTGTCCTGTAGGTATGATATTGTCCTGTAGGTATGATATTGTCCTGTCAGTACAGTCCTGTGGGTATGATATTGTCCTGTCAGTACAGTCCTGTAGGTATGATATTGTCCTGTAGGTATGATATTGTCTTGTAGGTATTATATTGTCCTGTAGGTATGATATTGTCCTGTCAGTACAGTCCTGTAGGTATGATATTGTCCTGTAGGTATGATATTGTCCTGTAGGTATGATATTGTCCTGTAGGTATGATATTGTCCTGTAGGTATGATATTGTCCTGTCAGTACAGTCCTGTAGGTATGATATTGTCCTGTAGGTATGATATTGTCCTGTGGGTATGATATTGTCCTGTAGGTATGATATTGTCCTGTAGGTATGATATTGTCCTGTAGGTATGATATTGTCCTGTCAGTACAGTCCTGTAGGTATGATATTGTCCTGTAGGTATGATATTGTCCTGTAGGTATGATATTGCTCTGTGGGTATGATATTGTCCTGGCAGTACAGTCCTGTAGGTATGATATTGTCCTGTAGGTATGATATTGTCCTGTAGGTATGATATTATACTGTCAGTACAGTTCTGTAGGTATGATATTGTCCTGTAGGTATGATATTGTCCTGGCAGTACAGTCCTGTAGGTATGATATTGTCCTGTAGGTATGATATTGTACTGTCAGTACAGTCCTGTGGGTATGATATTGTCCAGTAGATTCAGGAGTTACTGAGTGAGTCAAATCAAATCAAATTCTATTGGTCACTTACACATGGTCAGCAGATGTTAATGTGAGTGTAGCGAAATGCTTGTGCTTCTAGTTCCAACCATGCAGTAAAATCTAACAAGTAATCTAACAATTTCACAGCAACTACCTCATACACACAAGTGTAAAGGAATGAATGAGTATGTACACATAAATATATGGATGAACGGCATGGGCAAGGTGCAGTAGATGGTATAGATGGTACAGTATATATATATAGAGGCAGTAGATGGTATCGAGTACAGTATATACATATAGAGGCAGTAGATGGTATCGAGTACAGTATATACATATAGAGGCAGTAGATGGTATAGAGTACAGTATATACATATAGAGGCAGTAGATGGTATAGAGTACAGTATATACATATGAGATGCAGTAGATGGTACAGTATATACATATAGAGGCAGTAGATGGTATAGAGTCCAGTATATACATATAGAGGCAGTAGATGGTATAGAGTCCAGTATATACATATAGAGGCAGTAGATGGTATCGAGTCCAGTATATATATGAGATGCAGTAGATGGTATAGAGTACAGTATATACATATAGAGGCAGTAGATGGTATAGAGTCCAGTATATACATATAGAGGCAGTAGATGGTATCGAGTACAGTATATACATATAGAGGCAGTAGATGGTATAGAGTCCAGTATATACATATGATATGCAGTAGATGGTATAGAGTCCAGTATATACATATGAGATGCAGTAGATGGTATAGAGTCCAGTATATACATATGAGATGAGTAATGTAGGGTATGGAGACATTATATAAAGTGGCATTGTTTAAAGTGACTAGTGATACATTTATTACATCCAATTTATCCATTATTAAAGTGGCTGGAGTTGAGTCAGTATGTTGGAAGCATCCACTCAATGTTAGTGATGGCTGTTTAACAGTCTGATGGCCTCGAGATAGAAGCTGTTTTTCAGTCTCTTGGTCCCTGCTTTGATGCACCTGTACTGACCTCGCCTTCTGGATGATAGCGGGGTGAACAGGCAGTGGTTCGGGTGGTTGTTGCCCTTGTTGATCTCACCACATCGGGTGGTGTAGGTGTCTTGGAGGGCAGGTAGTTTGCCCCCGGTGATGCATTGTGCAGTCCTCACTACCCTCTGGAGAGCCTTATGGTTGTAGTCGGAGCAGTTGCTGTACCAGGCGGTGATACAAGCCCGACAGGATGCTCTCGATTGTGCATCTGTAAAGTTTATGAGTGTTTTTGGTGACAAGCCAAATCTCTTCAGCCTCCTGAGGTTGAAGAGGCGTTGCTGTGCCTTCTTCACCACGCTCTCTGTGTGGGTAGACCATTTCAGTTTGTCCGTGATGTCAAATACGCCGAGGAACTTAAAACTTCCACCTTCTCCACTGCTGTCCCGTTGATATGGATAGGGGTGATGCCTCTGCTGTTTCCTGAAGTCCACAATCATCTCCTTAGTTTTGTTGACGTTGAGTGTGAGGTTATTTTCCTGACACCACACTCCGAGGGCCCTCACCTCCTCCCTGTAGGCCGTCTCGTCATTGATGGTAATCAAATCAAATCAAATCAAAAGCACCTTGCATTTTGACCTAAAGTGTTGTCACCTGTGGTTCACAGCCAGTAACACTCAGTTCCACATCCATGGTTCTTACCCAGGGTGCTATGGAACAGTCCAGTGGAGAACTGTCAGTCTGCAGCATGTTTAGAACAGTATTGGCCTCTGGGACCACAGTGTAAGGCTTGACATGTACTGCATGCCGTGTGCTCCAGAACAGTAGCAGAAGCTAGTTGATCTCAGGCAGCCCACCTAAACAACGGTTGTGGTCTGAGAAAAAATGGGTTATTTTGTGGTCTGAGATCAGCATGGTCGTGTCAGAGGCCGACCCCTTCCAGGAACTCAAGCTGAGACACACAGGCAGACGGTAGTGAGTGGGATGGAGGAGCTCAGGTCCTCAGCAGTACTCCGTTTCTAAGCCATTTGATACAGTAACTATTAACTAAGCCTGTGCTGTCTCCTCAGAGGAGAGATGCAGATTACTATGTAGGATAATGTATAGAATGGATCCATGACGTGACTTGTGTATCTATTACTGTATGTTGTGGAAATGGGTTCAATACTTCATACAGCAGCACAATTAAAGTAATCTACTGTTCTTCTTTAATCTGGTTTTATTTCTCCCTTACTCTCTCTCATACTCTCTCTAACGCTCTCTCTTTCTGTCACTCTCTCTAACTCTCTCTCAAACTCTCTCTCATACTCTCTCTAACTCTCTCTCTTTCTGTCACTCTCTCTAACTCTCTCTCTCTCTCTCTCTCTCACACTCTCTCTCACACTCTCTCTCTTTCTTTCTGTCTCTCTCTCTCTATACTCTCTCACACTCTCTCTCTTTCTTTCTGTCTCTCTCTCTCTCACTCTCACTCTCTCTAACTCTCTCTCTCTCTCTCCCTCTCTCTCTCTTTCACTCTCTGTCCCCCCCCCCTCTCTCTCTCTCTCTCTTTCACTCTCTGTCCCTCCCTCTCCCTCTCTGTCTTTCTCTCCCTCCACATTTCAAATCAGATGTGTGTTATAAATTATTACCACTAGGGGGAGTAAATCCAAGCAAATGAGACACCTTTTAGTTTCACATGGTTTAAGAACAGTATATTAATAATGAGTCTATCAACCTTTAGTTTCACATGGTTGAATACCAGTATATTAATAATGAGTCTATCACCTTTTAGTTTCACATGGTTGAATACCAGTATATTAATAATGAGTCTATCACCTTTTAGTTTCACATGGTTGAATACCAGTATATTAGTAATGAGTCTATAAGCTTTTAGTTTCACATGGTTGAATACCAGTATATTAGTAATGAGTCTATAAGCTTTTAGTTTCACATGGTTGAATACCAGTATATTAATAATGAGTCTATAAGCTTTTAGTTTCACATGGTTGAATACCAGTATATTAATAATGAGTCTATAAGCTTTTAGTTTCACATGGTTGAATACCAGTATATTAATAATGAGTCTATAAGCTTTTAGTTTCACATGGTTGAATACCAGTATATTAATAATGAGTCTATAAGCTTTTAGTTTCACATGGTTGAATACCAGTATATTAATAATGAGTCTATAAGCTTTTAGTTTCACATGGTTGAAGACCAGTATATTAATAATGAGTCTATAAGCTTTTAGTTTCACATGGTTGAATACCAGTATATTAATAATGAGTCTATTAGCTTTTAGTTTCACATGGTTGAAGACCAGTAGATTAATAATGAGTCTATAAGCTTTTAGTTTCACATGGTTGAAGACCAGTAGATTAATAATGAGTCTATAAGCTTTTAGTTTCACATGGTTGAATACCAGTATATTAATAATGAGTCTATAAGCTTTTAGTTTCACATGGTTGAATACCAGTATATTAATAATGAGTCTATAAGCTTTTAGTTTCACATGGTTGAATACCAGTATATTAATAATGAGTCTATAAGCTTTTAGTTTCACATGGTTGAATACCAGTAGATTAATAATGAGTCTATAAGCTTTTAGTTTCACATGGTTGAATACCAGTATATTAATAATGAGTCTATAAGCTTTTAGTTTCACATGGTTGAAGACCAGTATATTAATAATGAGTCTATAAGCTTTTAGTTTCACATGGTTGAATACCAGTATATTAATAATGAGTCTATAAGCTTTTAGTTTCACATGGTTGAATACCAGTATATTAATAATGAGTCTATAAGCTTTTAGTTTCACATGGTTGAAGACCAGTATATTAATAATGAGTCTATTAGCTTTTAGTTTCACATGGTTGAATACCAGTATATTAATAATGAGTCTATAAGCTTTTAGTTTCACATGGTTGAATACCAGTATATTAATAATGAGTCTATAAGCTTTTAGTTTCACATGGTTGAAGACCAGTAGATTAATAATGAGTCTATAAGCTTTTAGTTTCACATGGTTGAAGACCAGTATATTAATAATGAGTCTATAAGCTTTTAGTTTCACATGGTTGAAGACCAGTATATTAATAATGAGTCTATAAGCTTTTAGTTTCACATGGTTGAAGACCAGTATATTAATAATGAGTCTATAAGCTTTTAGTTTCACATGGTTGAAGACCAGTATATTAATAATGAGTCTATAAGCTTTTAGTTTCACATGGTTGAATACCAGTATATTAATAATGAGTCTATCACCTTTTAGTTTCACATGGTTGAATACCAGTATATTAATAATGAGTCTATCACCTTTTAGTTTCACATGGTTGAATACCAGTATATTAATAATGAGTCTATCACCTTTTAGTTTCACATGGTTGAATACCAGTATATTAGTAATGAGTCTATAAGCTTTTAGTTTCACATGGTTGAATACCAGTATATTAGTAATGAGTCTATAAGCTTTTAGTTTCACATGGTTGAATACCAGTATATTAATAATGAGTCTATAAGCTTTTAGTTTCACATGGTTGAATACCAGTATATTAATAATGAGTCTATAAGCTTTTAGTTTCACATGGTTGAAGACCAGTATATTAATAATGAGTCTATAAGCTTTTAGTTTCACATGGTTGAAGACCAGTAGATTAATAATGAGTCTATAAGCTTTTAGTTTCACATGGTTGAATACCAGTATATTAATAATGAGTCTATAAGCTTTTAGTTTCACATGGTTGAATACCAGTATATTAATAATGAGTCTATAAGCTTTTAGTTTCACATGGTTGAATACCAGTATATTAATAATGAGTCTATAAGCTTTTAGTTTCACATGGTTGAATACCAGTATATTAATAATGAGTCTATAAGCTTTTAGTTTCACATGGTTGAATACCAGTATATTAATAATGAGTCTATAAGCTTTTAGTTTCACATGGTTGAATACCAGTATATTAATAATGAGTCTATAAGCTTTTAGTTTCACATGGTTGAATACCAGTATATTAATAATGAGTCTATAAGCTTTTAGTTTCACATGGTTGAATACCAGTATATTAATAATGAGTCTATAAGCTTTTAGTTTCACATGGTTGAATACCAGTATATTAATAATGAGTCTATAAGCTTTTAGTTTCACATGGTTGAATACCAGTATATTAATAATGAGTCTATAAGCTTTTAGTTTCACATGGTTGAATACCAGTATATTAATAATGAGTCTATAAGCTTTTAGTTTCACATGGTTGAAGACCAGTATATTAATAATGAGTCTATAAGCTTTTAGTTTCACATGGTTGAATACCAGTATATTAATAATGAGTCTATAAGCTTTTAGTTTCACATGGTTGAATACCAGTATATTAATAATGAGTCTATAAGCTTTTAGTTTCACATGGTTGAATACCAGTATATTAATAATGAGTCTATAAGCTTTTAGTTTCACATGGTTGAATACCAGTATATTAATAATGAGTCTATAAGCTTTTAGTTTCACATGGTTGAATACCAGTATATTAATAATGAGTCTATAAGCTTTTAGTTTCACATGGTTGAATACCAGTATATTAATAATGAGTCTATAAGCTTTTAGTTTCACATGGTTGAATACCAGTATATTAATAATGAGTCTATAAGCTTTTAGTTTCACATGGTTGAATACCAGTATATTAATAATGAGTCTATAAGCTTTTAGTTTCACATGGTTGAATACCAGTATATTAATAATGAGTCTATTAGCTTTTAGTTTCACATGGTTGAATACCAGTATATTAATAATGAGTCTATAAGCTTTTAGTTTCACATGGTTGAAGACCAGTATATTAATAATGAGTCTATAAGCTTTTAGTTTCACATGGTTGAATACCAGTATATTAATAATGAGTCTATAAGCTTTTAGTTTCACATGGTTGAAGACCAGTATATTAATAATGAGTCTATAAGCTTTTAGTTTCACATGGTTGAATACCAGTATATTAATAATGAGTCTATTAGCTTTTAGTTTCACATGGTTGAATACCAGTATATTAATAATGAGTCTATAAGCTTTTAGTTTCACATGGTTGAATACCAGTATATTAATAATGAGTCTATAAGCTTTTAGTTTCACATGGTTGAAGACCAGTATATTAATAATGAGTCTATAAGCTTTTAGTTTCACATGGTTGAATACCAGTATATTAATAATGAGTCTATAAGCTTTTAGTTTCACATGGTTGAATACCAGTATATTAATAATGAGTCTATAAGCTTTTAGTTTCACATGGTTGAAGACCAGTATATTAATAATGAGTCTATTAGCTTTTAGTTTCACATGGTTGAATACCAGTATATTAATAATGAGTCTATAAGCTTTTAGTTTCACATGGTTGAATACCAGTATATTAATAATGAGTCTATAAGCTTTTAGTTTCACATGGTTGAATACCAGTATATTAATAATGAGTCTATAAGCTTTTAGTTTCACATGGTTGAAGACCAGTATATTAATAATGAGTCTATAAGCTTTTAGTTTCACATGGTTGAATACCAGTATATTAATAATGAGTCTATAAGCTTTTAGTTTCACATGGTTGAAGACCAGTATATTAATAATGAGTCTATAAGCTTTTAGTTTCACATGGTTGAATACCAGTATATTAATAATGAGTCTATTAGCTTTTAGTTTCACATGGTTGAATACCAGTATATTAATAATGAGTCTATAAGCTTTTAGTTTCACATGGTTGAATACCAGTATATTAATAATGAGTCTATAAGCTTTTAGTTTCACATGGTTGAAGACCAGTATATTAATAATGAGTCTATAAGCTTTTAGTTTCACATGGTTGAATACCAGTATATTAATAATGAGTCTATAAGCTTTTAGTTTCACATGGTTGAATACCAGTATATTAATAATGAGTCTATAAGCTTTTAGTTTCACATGGTTGAAGACCAGTATATTAATAATGAGTCTATTAGCTTTTAGTTTCACATGGTTGAAGACCAGTATATTAATAATGAGTCTATAAGCTTTTAGTTTCACATGGTTGAATACCAGTATATTAATAATGAGTCTATAAGCTTTTAGTTTCACATGGTTGAAGACCAGTATATTAATAATGAGTCTATAAGCTTTTAGTTTCACATGGTTGAAGACCAGTATATTAATAATGAGTCTATAAGCTTTTAGTTTCACATGGTTGAAGACCAGTATATTAATAATGAGTCTATAAGCTTTTAGTTTCACATGGTTGAAGACCAGTATATTAATAATGAGTCTATAAGCTTTTAGTTTCACATGGTTGAAGACCAGTATATTAATAATGAGTCTATAAGCTTTTAGTTTCACATGGTTGAATACCAGTATATTAATAATGAGTCTATCACCTTTTAGTTTCACATGGTTGAATACCAGTATATTAATAATGAGTCTATCACCTTTTAGTTTCACATGGTTGAATACCAGTATATTAATAATGAGTCTATCACCTTTTAGTTTCACATGGTTGAATACCAGTATATTAGTAATGAGTCTATAAGCTTTTAGTTTCACATGGTTGAATACCAGTATATTAATAATGAGTCTATAAGCTTTTAGTTTCACATGGTTGAATACCAGTATATTAATAATGAGTCTATAAGCTTTTAGTTTCACATGGTTGAATACCAGTATATTAATAATGAGTCTATAAGCTTTTAGTTTCACATGGTTGAATACCAGTATATTAATAATGAGTCTATAAGCTTTTAGTTTCACATGGTTGAATACCAGTATATTAATAATGAGTCTATAAGCTTTTAGTTTCACATGGTTGAATACCAGTATATTAATAATGAGTCTATAAGCTTTTAGTTTCACATGGTTGAATACCAGTATATTAATAATGAGTCTATAAGCTTTTAGTTTCACATGGTTGAATACCAGTATATTAATAATGAGTCTATAAGCTTTTAGTTTCACATGGTTGAATACCAGTATATTAATAATGAGTCTATAAGCTTTTAGTTTCACATGGTTGAATACCAGTATATTAATAATGAGTCTATAAGCTTTTAGTTTCACATGGTTGAATACCAGTATATTAATAATGAGTCTATAAGCTTTTAGTTTCACATGGTTGAATACCAGTATATTAATAATGAGTCTATAAGCTTTTAGTTTCACATGGTTGAATACCAGTATATTAATAATGAGTCTATAAGCTTTTAGTTTCACATGGTTGAAGACCAGTATATTAATAATGAGTCTATAAGCTTTTAGTTTCACATGGTTGAATACCAGTATATTAATAATGAGTCTATAAGCTTTTAGTTTCACATGGTTGAATACCAGTATATTAATAATGAGTCTATAAGCTTTTAGTTTCACATGGTTGAATACCAGTATATTAATAATGAGTCTATAAGCTTTTAGTTTCACATGGTTGAAGACCAGTATATTAATAATGAGTCTATAAGCTTTTAGTTTCACATGGTTGAATACCAGTATATTAATAATGAGTCTATAAGCTTTTAGTTTCACATGGTTGAATACCAGTATATTAATAATGAGTCTATTAGCTTTTAGTTTCACATGGTTGAATACCAGTATATTAATAATGAGTCTATTAGCTTTTAGTTTCACATGGTTGAATACCAGTATATTAATAATGAGTCTATAAGCTTTTAGTTTCACATGGTTGAAGACCAGTATATTAATAATGAGTCTATAAGCTTTTAGTTTCACATGGTTGAAGACCAGTATATTAATAATGAGTCTATAAGCTTTTAGTTTCACATGGTTGAATACCAGTATATTAATAATGAGTCTATAAGCTTTTAGTTTCACATGGTTGAATACCAGTATATTAATAATGAGTCTATAAGCTTTTAGTTTCACATGGTTGAATACCAGTATATTAATAATGAGTCTATAAGCTTTTAGTTTCACATGGTTGAATACCAGTATATTAATAATGAGTCTATAAGCTTTTAGTTTCACATGGTTGAATACCAGTATATTAATAATGAGTCTATAAGCTTTTAGTTTCACATGGTTGAATACCAGTATATTAATAATGAGTCTATAAGCTTTTAGTTTCACATGGTTGAAGACCAGTATATTAATAATGAGTCTATTAGCTTTTAGTTTCACATGGTTGAATACCAGTATATTAATAATGAGTCTATAAGCTTTTAGTTTCACATGGTTGAATACCAGTATATTAATAATGAGTCTATTAGCTTTTAGTTTCACATGGTTGAAGACCAGTATATTAATAATGAGTCTATTAGCTTTTAGTTTCACATGGTTGAATACCAGTATATTAATAATGAGTCTATAAGCTTTTAGTTTCACATGGTTGAAGACCAGTATATTAATAATGAGTCTATAAGCTTTTAGTTTCACATGGTTGAATACCAGTATATTAATAATGAGTCTATAAGCTTTTAGTTTCACATGGTTGAATACCAGTATATTAATAATGAGTCTATAAGCTTTTAGTTTCACATGGTTGAATACCAGTATATTAATAATGAGTCTATAAGCTTTTAGTTTCACATGGTTGAAGACCAGTATATTAATAATGAGTCTATAAGCTTTTAGTTTCACATGGTTGAATACCAGTATATTAATAATGAGTCTATAAGCTTTTAGTTTCACATGGTTGAAGACCAGTATATTAATAATGAGTCTATAAGCTTTTAGTTTCACATGGTTGAATACCAGTATATTAATAATGAGTCTATAAGCTTTTAGTTTCACATGGTTGAATACCAGTATATTAATAATGAGTCTATAAGCTTTTAGTTTCACATGGTTGAATACCAGTATATTAATAATGAGTCTATAAGCTTTTAGTTTCACATGGTTGAATACCAGTATATTAATAATGAGTCTATAAGCTTTTAGTTTCACATGGTTGAATACCAGTATATTAATAATGAGTCTATAAGCTTTTAGTTTCACATGGTTGAAGACCAGTATATTAATAATGAGTCTATAAGCTTTTAGTTTCACATGGTTGAATACCAGTATATTAATAATGAGTCTATAAGCTTTTAGTTTCACATGGTTGAATACCAGTATATTAATAATGAGTCTATAAGCTTTTAGTTTCACATGGTTGAATACCAGTATATTAATAATGAGTCTATAAGCTTTTAGTTTCACATGGTTGAATACCAGTATATTAATAATGAGTCTATAAGCTTTTAGTTTCACATGGTTGAAGACCAGTATATTAATAATGAGTCTATAAGCTTTTAGTTTCACATGGTTGAAGACCAGTATATTAATAATGAGTCTATAAGCTTTTAGTTTCACATGGTTGAAGACCAGTATATTAATAATGAGTCTATAAGCTTTTAGTTTCACATGGTTGAATACCAGTATATTAATAATGAGTCTATAAGCTTTTAGTTTCACATGGTTGAATACCAGTATATTAATAATGAGTCTATCAGCTTTTAGTTTCACATGGTTGAATACCAGTATATTAATAATGAGTCTATAAGCTTTTAGTTTCACATGGTTGAATACCAGTATATTAATAATGAGTCTATAAGCTTTTAGTTTCACATGGTTGAATACCAGTATATTAATAATGAGTCTATAAGCTTTTAGTTTCACATGGTTGAATACCAGTATATTAATAATGAGTCTATAAGCTTTTAGTTTCACATGGTTGAATACCAGTATATTAATAATGAGTCTATAAGCTTTTAGTTTCACATGGTTGAATACCAGTATATTAATAATGAGTCTATAAGCTTTTAGTTTCACATGGTTGAAGACCAGTATATTAATAATGAGTCTATAAGCTTTTAGTTTCACATGGTTGAATACCAGTATATTAATAATGAGTCTATAAGCTTTTAGTTTCACATGGTTGAATACCAGTATATTAATAATGAGTCTATAAGCTTTTAGTTTCACATGGTTGAATACCAGTATATTAATAATGAGTCTATAAGCTTTTAGTTTCACATGGTTGAATACCAGTATATTAATAATGAGTCTATAAGCTTTTAGTTTCACATGGTTGAATACCAGTATATTAATAATGAGTCTATAAGCTTTTAGTTTCACATGGTTGAAGACCAGTATATTAATAATGAGTCTATAAGCTTTTAGTTTCACATGGTTGAATACCAGTATATTAATAATGAGTCTATAAGCTTTTAGTTTCACATGGTTGAATACCAGTATATTAATAATGAGTCTATAGCTTTTAGTTTCACATGGTTGAATACCAGTATATTAATAATGAGTCTATTAGCTTTTAGTTTCACATGGTTGAATACCAGTATATTAATAATGAGTCTATAAGCTTTTAGTTTCACATGGTTGAAGACCAGTATATTAATAATGAGTCTATAAGCTTTTAGTTTCACATGGTTGAATACCAGTATATTAATAATGAGTCTATAAGCTTTTAGTTTCACATGGTTGAATACCAGTATATTAATAATGAGTCTATTAGCTTTTAGTTTCACATGGTTGAATACCAGTATATTAATAATGAGTCTATTAGCTTTTAGTTTCACATGGTTGAATACCAGTATATTAATAATGAGTCTATAAGCTTTTAGTTTCACATGGTTGAATACCAGTATATTAATAATGAGTCTATAAGCTTTTAGTTTCACATGGTTGAATACCAGTATATTAATAATGAGTCTATAAGCTTTTAGTTTCACATGGTTGAATACCAGTATATTAATAATGAGTCTATAAGCTTTTAGTTTCACATGGTTGAATACCAGTATATTAATAATGAGTCTATAAGCTTTTAGTTTCACATGGTTGAATACCAGTATATTAATAATGAGTCTATAAGCTTTTAGTTTCACATGGTTGAATACCAGTATATTAATAATGAGTCTATAAGCTTTTAGTTTCACATGGTTGAATACCAGTATATTAATAATGAGTCTATAAGCTTTTAGTTTCACATGGTTGAATACCAGTATATTAATAATGAGTCTATAAGCTTTTAGTTTCACATGGTTGAATACCAGTATATTAATAATGAGTCTATTAGCTTTTAGTTTCACATGGTTGAATACCAGTATATTAATAATGAGTCTATAAGCTTTTAGTTTCACATGGTTGAAGACCAGTATATTAATAATGAGTCTATAAGCTTTTAGTTTCACATGGTTGAAGACCAGTATATTAATAATGAGTCTATAAGCTTTTAGTTTCACATGGTTGAAGACCAGTATATTAATAATGAGTCTATAAGCTTTTAGTTTCACATGGTTGAATACCAGTATATTAATAATGAGTCTATAAGCTTTTAGTTTCACATGGTTGAAGACCAGTATATTAATAATGGTTGAAGACCAGTGAAATCTGAGCACTACTTTCTCACAGGATACGTTCCAAATGGCACATTATTCACTACAGAGAGCACTACTTTGACCACTACTTTGACCGCACTACTTTGAGTGCACTACTTTGACTACTACTTTGAGTGCACTACTTTGACTACTACTTTGAGTGCACTACTTTGACTACTACTTTGAGTGCACTACTTTGACTACTACTTTGAGTGCACTACTTTGACTACTACTTTGAGTGCACTACTTTGACTACTACTTTGAGTGCACTACTTTGACCACTACTTTGACCGCACTACTTTGAGTGCACTACTTTGACTACTACTTTGAGTGCACTACTTTGACTACTACTTTGACCGCACTACTTTGAGTGCACTACTTTGACTACTACTTTGAGTGCACTACTTTGACTACTACTTTGAGTGCACTACTTTGACTACTACTTTGAGTGCACTACTTTGACTACTACTTTGAGTGCACTACTTTGACTACTACTTTGAGTGCACTACTTTGACTACTACTTTGAGTGCACTACTTTGACCACTACTTTGACCGCACTACTTTGAGTGCACTACTTTGACTACTACTTTGAGTGCACTACTTTGACTACTACTTTGAGTGCACTACTTTGACCACTACTTTGAGTGCACTACTTTGACCACTACTTTGAGTGCACTACTTTGACCACTACTTTGAGTGCACTACTTTGACCACTACTTTGAGTGCACTACTTTGACCACTACTTTGAGTGCACTACTTTGACTACTGCTTTGACCGCACACCTTTGAGTGCACTACTTTGACCACTACTTTGAGTGCACTACTTTGACCACTACTTTGAGTGCACTACTTTGACTACTACTTTGACCGCACAACTTTAAGTGCACTACTTTGACCACTACTTTGAGTGCACTACTTTGACCGCACAACTTTAAGTGCACTACTTTGACCACTACTTTGAGTGCACTACTTTGACTACTACTTTGACCGCACACCTTTAAGTGCACTACTTTGACCACTACTTTGAGTGCACTACTTTGACCACTACTTTGAGTGCACTACTTTGACCACTACTTTGAGTGCACTACTTTGACCACTACTTTGAGTGCACTACTTTGTGCTATAAAGGACATAGGGTGCCTAGTTTAAGACAATGCTGATCACCTATTAAAATCACAAGATGCAGTGATGGATGGAGTGGATTGGTTGACACGTCACAAACGGCTGTTTCTCATATAGTTTTGGGTTCATAACTGATTGGATTTATCCGGTGGTTAATGTGTGCCGGGAGGGGCCGGGAGGTACCGGGAGGTGTGTATCGGGAGGTGCCGGAACAAAAAGTGAAAACGGGGGGGGGGGGGGGGGGGTGACCTGGGGAGTTCTGAGGTACTGGAACACATGAGAAGGAAAAATCTACTTTGAAATAAAGCGTCATGCATGTCGTCGTATTTGCGTAGTGACAACGAGCAGAAGAGGTGAGGCTCTTACTGAAGTAACACACATGGGGAACATTTTTAGTAGCCTCGGATCCTGGAATAAAATGTGGCGTTTTATCAACGCGTTTCATGCAAATCAACGTCATTTTACATGACTGGAGACTTTTTAAATCTGGAGGTGAAAGAAACGACACCAGTTTAAGCGAGGTGATGGCGAGCGCAGTATAACGCTTAAATAAGAAAAGGAGAGTCGTAAACATTAATAGCTCTATTTGTTGGAAGTAGTGTGTCTCTACGTTGTCTGAAGGTGAGCCAGTCAGTGGAGCTTCCAGTCTGACTGTCTGTCTTCAGTCCAAGCTTTGTTCCTCAGCTGAAATAACTGGTTGGCTCTATCTGTCATTCCTAATCTCTTCAATGGAAGATGTTTATCAGATACAGAGCTAAACATATATTGCCAAGGGAAGCCAGGCTTCCCCAAATATATATCTAAAAACATTTTAAATAATAATCTATTTCGTCTCTCTGTGTTTTTTTAAAATCATTTTATCATAGATTTCGCAAGTGGCTAAATCTCACCGGAGAAATCATTTGAGCGCGGGGAAACAGCGCCCCCCTCTGTCTGAGTATGTGAAGCACATGTATCTGATGCTGTCTGGTCAAAAGGAGTACGACATGTTGCCATGCCAGCAAGCGGTTGGCCTCCCTTAATAAAAAATATATATAAAGGAATTAGCCAATCAGTGTTGAGCTGAACTCAACTAGTTTGGGTTGTCTAACACCGAGTCAAAACATCCTAACAAAACTTCATCATTGTCAGAAAAAGTGTCTGAGGCTAGTTTGTGTTGATGGCTTCACACCGATCAAATCACATCCTAAGCAAAACTTCATCATTGTCAGAAAAAAGTGTCTGTTTCTGGCCTGCTTGTGTTGATGTCCCGTAGTAGCTAGCTTGTGTTGATGTCCCGTAGTAGCTAGCTTGTGTTGATGTCCCGCTGTAGCTAGCTTGTGTTGATGTCCCGCTGTAGCTAGCTTGTGTTGATGTCCCGCTGTAGCTAGCTTGTGTTGATGTCCTGCTGTAGCTAGCTTGTGTTGATGTCCTGCTGTAGCTAGCTTGTGTTGATGTCCTGCTGTAGCTAGCTTGTGTTGATGTCCCGTAGTAGCTAGCTTGTGTTGATGTCCCGCTGTAGCAAGCTTGTGTTGATGTCCCGCTGTAGCTAGCTTGTGTTGATGTCCCGCTGTAGCTAGCTTGTGTTGATGTCCTGCTGTAGCTAGCTTGTGTTGATGTCCTGCTGTAGCTAGCTTGTGTTGATGTCCTGCTGTAGCAAGCTTGTGTTGATGTCCTGCTGTAGCTAGCTTGTGTTGATGTCCCGCTGTAGCTAGCTTGTGTTGATGTCCTGCTGTAGCTAGCTTGTGTTGATGTCCCGTAGTAGCTAGCTTGTGTTGATGTCCCGCTGTAGCTAGCTTGTGTTGATGTCCCGCTGTAGCTAGCTTGTGTTGATGTCCCGCTGTAGCTAGCTTGTGTTGATGTCCTGCTGTAGCTAGCTTGTGTTGATGTCCTGCTGTAGCTAGCTTGTGTTGAGTTTAGCTTGTAATGTCCTGCTGT
>NW_025747591.1:0-20000 GCF_021184085.1 Oncorhynchus gorbuscha
CGCGTAGTGCTAGCCCTAAACACACAGACAGGACTCACGCGTAGGACTCAGCTTAGTGCCCTAAACACACAGACAGAGTAGGACTCACGCGTAGTGCTAGCCCTAAACACACACAGACAGAGTAGGACTCACGCGTAGTGCTAGCCCTAAACACACAGACAGAGTAGGACTCACGCGTAGTGCTAGCCCTAAACACACAGACAGAGTAGGACTCACGCGTAGTGCTAGCCCTAAACACACAGACAGAGTAGGACTCACGCGTAGTGCTAGCCCTAAACACACACAGACAGAGTAGGACTCACGCGTAGTGCTAGCCCTAAACACACAGACAGAGTAGGACTCACGCGTAGTGCTAGCCCTAAACACACACAGACAGAGTAGGACTCACGCGTAGTGCTAGACTCCCTAAACACACAGACAGAGTAGGACTCACGCGTAGTGCTAGCCCTAAACACACAGACAGAGTAGGACTCACGCGTAGTGCTAGCCCTAAACACACACAGACAGAGTAGGACTCACGCGTAGTGCTAGCCCTAAACACACAGACAGAGTAGGACTCACGCGTAGTAGTGCTAGCCCTAAAAACACACAGACAGAGTAGGACTCACGCGTAGTGCTAGCCCTAAACACACAGACAGAGTAGGACTCACGCGTAGGCCTCAGAAGTCTCCGTTAAACACACAGTTGATGGATTCGATCAGCTGCTCTGTGACTTTGATGATTTCCTGCTTCCGAGCTGGAAACACACAAACACAACATGACCACAACATGACCACAACATGACCACAACATGACCACAACATGACCACAACATGACCACAACATGACCACAACATGACCACAACATGACCACAACCTCACCACAACCTCACCACAACATGACCACAACCTCACCACAATCTGACCACAACATGACCACAATCTGACCACAACCTCACCACAACATCACCACAACATGACCACAACATGACCACAACATGACCACAACATGACCACAACATGACCACAACATGACCACAACCTCACCACAACCTCACCACAACATGACCACAACCTCACCACAATCTGACCACAACATGACCACAACATGACCACAACCTCACCACAACATCACCACAACATGACCACAACCTCACCACAACATGACCACAACATGACCACAACATGACCACAACATGACCACAACATGACCACAACATGACCACAACATGACCACAACATCACCACAACATGACCACAACATCACCACAACATGACCACAACATCACCACAACATCACCACAACATGACCACAACATGACCACAACATGACCACAACATGACCACAACATGACCACAACATGACCACAACATGACCACAACCTCACCACAACCTCACCACAACATGACCACAACCTCACCACAACATCACCACAACCTCACCACAACATGACCACAACCTCACCACAACATCACCACAACCTCACCACAACATGACCACAACCTCACCACAACATCACCACAACATCACCACAACATGACCACAACATGACCACAACATGACCACAACATGACCACAACATGACCACAACATCACCACAACATGACCACAACCTCACCACAACATCACCACAACCTCACCACAACATGACCACAACCTCACCACAACCTCACCACAACCTCACCACAACATCACCACAACATGACCACAACCTCACCACAACATCACCACAACATGACCACAACATCACCACAACATCACCACAACATGACCACAACATGACCACAACATGACCACAACATGACCACAACATGACCACAACATGACCACAACATGACCACAACATGACCACAACATGACCACAACCTCACCACAACATCACCACAACATGACCACAACATGACCACAACATGACCACAACCTCACTACAACATGACCACAACATGACCACAATATGACCACAACATGACCACAACCTCACCACAACATCACCACAACATGACCACAACATGACCACAACATGACCACAACATGACCACAACCTCACCACAACATGACCACAACATGACCACAACCTCACCACAACATGACCACAACATCACCACAACATGACCACAACATGACCACAACATGACCACAACATGACCACAACATGACCACAACATGACCACAACATGACCACAACATGACCACAACATGACCACAACATGACCACAACATGACCACAACATGACCACAACATGACCACAACATGACCACAACATGACCACAACATCACCACAACATGACCACAACCTCACCACAACATGACCACAACATGACCACAACATCACCACAACATGACCACAACATGACCACAACATGACCACAACCTCACCACAACATGACCACAACATGACCACAACATGACCACAACATGACCACAACATGACCACAACATGACTACAACATCACCACAATCTCACCACAATCTCACCACGACTTTAGGACAACATTAGTCCAACATAACCCAATCTGACATACATTAAATCATGGCTGCTGGTCCTGTTCCAACATAGTGGACTACTTTACAGCAGAACCCAAAGGGCCTTGGAACCCTAATCCGACTACATTGCAGACGTTGCATTGCGGGCCACGTCATCAACTGCTCAGTCGGGTATCAGATTACTACATCATGTGGTGTGGTTAGTTAATAGATCAGATGACTACATCATGTGGTGTGGTTAGTTAATAGATCAGATTACTACATCATGTGATGTGGTTAGTTAATAGATCAGATTACTACATCATGTGATGTGGTTAGTTAATAGATCATCAGATTACTACATCATGTGATGTGGTTAGTTAATAGATCAGATTACTACATCATGTGATGTGGTTAGTTAATAGATCAGATTACTACATCATGTGATGTGGTTAGTTAATAGATCAGATTACTACATCATGTGATGTGGTTAGTTAATAGATCAGATTACTACATCATGTGATGTGGTTAGTTAATAGATCAGATTACTACATTATGTGATGTGGTTAGTTAATAGATCAGATTACTACATCATGTGGTGTGGTTAGTTAATAGATCAGATTACTACATCATGTGATGTGGTTAGTTAATAGATCATCAGATTACTACATCATGTGACGTGGTTAGTTAATAGATCAGATTACTACATCATGTGATGTGGTTAGTTAATAGATCAGATTACTACATCATGTGACGTGGTTAGTTAATAGATCATCAGATTACTACATCATGTGATGTGGTTAGTTAATAGATCATCAGATTACTACATCATGTGACGTGGTTAGTTAATAGATCAGATTACTACATCATGTGATGTGGTTAGTTAATAGATCATCAGATTACTACATCATGTGATGTGGTTAGTTAATAGATCAGATTACTACATCATGTGATGTGGTTAGTTAATAGATCAGATTACTACATCATGTGGTGTGGTTAGTTAATAGATCAGATTACTACATCATGTGATGTGGTTAGTTAATAGATCAGATTACTACATCATGTGACGTGGTTAGTTAATAGATCAGATTACTACATCATGTGGTGTGGTTAGTTAATAGATCAGATTACTACATCATGTGATGTGGTTAGTTAATAGATCAGATTACTACATCATGTGACGTGGTTAGTTAATAGATCAGATTACTACATCATGTGATGTGGTTAGTTAATAGATCAGATTACTACATCATGTGACGTGGTTAGTTAATAGATCAGATTACTACATCATGTGGTGTGGTTAGTTAATAGATCAGATTACTACATCATGTGGTGTGGTTAGTTAATAGATCATCAGATTACTACATCATGTGGTGTGGTTAGTTAATAGATCATCAGATTACTACATCATGTGATGTGGTTAGAGATCAGATTACTACATCATGTGACGTGGTTAGTTAATAGATCAGATTACTACATCATGTGATGTGGTTAGTTAATAGATCATCAGATTACTACATCATGTGATGTGGTTAGTTAATAGATCAGATTACTACATCATGTGACGTGGTTAGTTAATAGATCAGATTACTACATCATGTGACGTGGTTAGTTAATAGATCAGATTACTACATCATGTGATGTGGTTAGTTAATAGATCATCAGATTACTACATCATGTGATGTGGTTAGTTAATAGATCAGATTACTACATCATGTGACGTGGTTAGTTAATAGATCAGATTACTACATCATGTGGTGTGGTTAGTTAATAGATCAGATTACTACATCATGTGATGTGGTTAGTTAATAGATCAGATTACTACGTCATGTGACGTGGTTAGCTGATATGCTAAATATCCATCCAGGTGTTGTGAGATCTGCAGGCGTCTGCAATGTAGTCAGCCTGGAAATGCGACCTTTGACTCAGTTGTTCAGTCAGAAATACTGTGTGTGTTTATGGACAGGGGGATAGAGACAGGGACAGGGGACAGAGACATGGGGACAGAGACGGGGACAGAGACAGGGACAGGGGGACAGAGACAGGGACAGGGGGACAGAGACAGGGGGACAGAGATGGGGACAGAGACAGGGGACAGAGACAGGGGGAAATGAGACATGGGGACAGGATAAAGAGGGACAGGAGACAGGGGACACAGAAAGGAGGACAGAGATGGGGACAGGGACACAGAGACAGGGACACAGAGACAGGGACAGGGGGACAGAGACAGGGACAGGGGGACAGAGACAGGGGACAGAGATGGGGACAGAGATGGGGACAGGGGGACAGAGACAAGGGACAGGGGGACAGAGACGGGGACAGGGGGACAGAGACAGGGGGAAATGAGACATGGGGACAGGATAAAGAGGGACAGGAGACAGGGGGACACAGAAAGGAGGACAGAGATGGGGACAGGGACACAGAGACAGGGACTCAGAGACAGGGACAGGGGGACAGAGACAGGGACAGGGGAACAGAGACAGGGGGACAGAGATGGGGACAGAGATGGGGACAGGGGGACAGAGACAGGGGGACAGAGACAAGGGACAGGGGGACAGAGACGGGGACAGGGGGACAGAGACAGGGGGACACAGAAAGGGGGACAGAGACAGGGGAAATGAGACATGGGGACAGGAGACAGGGGGACACAGAAAGGAGGACAGAGATGGGGACAGGGACACAGAGACAGGGGGACAGAGAAAGGAGGACAGAGATGGGGACAGGGACACAGAGACAGGGGGATAGAGACAGGGGGACACATAAAGGGGACACATAAAGGGGGAAATGAGACATGGGGACAGGATAAAGAGGGACAGGAGACAGGGGGACACAGAAAGGAGGACAGAGATGGGGACAAGGACACAGAGACAGGGGGACAGAGACAGGGGGACACAGAAAGGGGGACAGAGACAGGAGGAAATGAGACATGGGGACAGGAGACATAGGGACAGAAGACAGGGGGACACAGAAAGGAGGACAGAGACAGGGGGAAATGACAGAGGGACAGGAGACAGGTTTCTCCAGAGTGGTTGAGTGGAGGCCCAGGGAGTACAGGAGACATGGCCAGGGTTTCCACCCCATACTCTGGACTGATGAGGAAGTAGTGGGGGACAGAGACTAGGAACAGGAACAGGTTTCTCCAGAATGGCTGAAGAGAGGGGACGGGAGGTAGAGGCGGGGATATAGTCATGATCTCTACCCCAACAAAAGGGGACTTACTCTGGCCTGATGAGGAGGGAGGAGAAGGGACACCCAGTACACAGTGGACAGGGGACAAGTTTCTCAAGAGTGGTTGAGGGGAGACCCAAGAGACAGTGGACAGGTTTCTCCAGAATGGTTGAGGAGAGAACCAGGAGACAGGGGATAGGTTTCTCCAGAGTGGTTGAGGAGAGACCCAGGAGACAGGGGACAGGTTTCTCCAGAGTGGTTGAGGGGAGACCCAAGAGACAGTGGACAGGTTTCTCCAGAATGGTTGAGGAGAGACCCAGGAGACAGGGGATAGGGGACAGGTTTCTCCAGAGTGGTTGAGGAGAGACCCAGGAGACAGTGGACATGGGACAGGTTTCTCCAGAGTGGTTGAGGAGAGACCCAGGAGACAGGGATGGGGACAGGTTTCTCCAGAGTGGTTGAGGAGAGACCCAGGAGACAGGGGACAGGTTTCTCCAGAGTGGTTGAGGAGAGACCCAGGAGACAGGGGATAGGGGACAGGTTTCTCCAGAGTGGTTGAGGAGAGACCCAGGAGACAGGGGACAGGTTTCTCCAGAGTGGTTGAGGAGAGACCCAGGAGACAGTGGACAGGTTTCTCCAGAGTGGTTGAGGAGAGACCCAGGAGACAGTGGACAGGTTTCTCCAGAGTGGTTGACGAGAGGCAGTGGACAGGGGACAGGTTTCTCCAGAGTGTTTGAGGGGAGACCCAGGTGACAGTGGACAGGACACAGGTTTCTCCAGGGTGATTGAGGAAAGACCCAGGAGACAGTGGACAGGTTTCTCCAGAGAGGTTGAGGAGAGACCCAGGAAACAGTTGACAGTGGACAGGTTTCTCCAGAGTGGTTCAAGAGAGGCAGTGGGCAGTGGACATGTTTCTCCAGAGTGGTTCAGGAGAGGCAGGGGACAGGTTTCTCCAGAGTGGTTGAGGAGAGACCAAGGAGATAGTGGACAGGGGACAGTTTTCTCCAGAGTGGTTGAGGAGAGACCCAGGAGACAGGGGATAGGTTTCTCCAGAGTGGTTGAGGGGAGACCCAGGAGACGGGGGATAGGGGACAGGTTTCTCCAGAGTGGTTGAGGAGAGACCCAGGAGACAGTGGACATGGGACAGGTTTCTCCAGAGTGGTTGAGGAGAGACCCAGGAGACAGGGGATAGGGGACAGGTTTCTCCAGAGTGGTTGAGGAGAGACCCAGGAGACAGGGGACAGGTTTCTCCAGAGTGGTTGAGGAGAGACCCAGGAGACAGGGGATAGGGGACAGGTTTCTCCAGAGTGGTTGAGGAGAGACCCAGGAGACAGGGGACAGGTTTCTCCAGAGTGGTTGAGGAGAGACCCAGGAGACAGTGGACAGGTTTCTCCAGAGTGGTTGAGGAGAGACCCAGGAGACAGTGGACAGGTTTCTCCAGAGTGGTTGATGAGAGGCAGTGGACAGGGGACAGGTTTCTCCAGAGTGTTTGAGGGGAGACCCAGGTGACAGTGGACAGGACACAGGTTTCTCCAGGGTGATTGAGGAAAGACCCAGGAGACAGTGGACAGGTTTCTCCAGAGAGGTTGAGGAGAGACCCAGGAAACAGTTGACAGTGGACAGGTTTCTCCAGAGTGGTTCAAGAGAGGCAGTGGGCAGTGGACAGGTTTCTCCAGAGTGGTTGAGGAGAGACCAAGGAGATAGTGGACAGGGGACAGTTTTCTCCAGAGTGGTTGAGGAGAGACCCAGGAGACAGGGGATAGGTTTCTCCAGAGTGGTTGAGGGGAGACCCAGGAGACAGTGGACAGGTTTCTCCAGAGTGGTTGACGAGAGACCCAGGAGACAGTGGACAGGTTTCTCCAGAGTGGTTGAGGGAGAACCAGGAGACAGTGGACAGGGGGAATGGTTTCTCCAGAGTAGTTGAGGAGAGACCCAGTGGGACACTGGATGGGGTACGGGGGGAGGCATAGCCAGGGGACTTACTCTGTCCTGAAGAGGGGGAGTCTGCCTGGGCTCAGACGACTGAGTGGAACGACCCTTAGAGCTCCACACACTACCTACCAAGTTCCCAAAACAGAGGACTGGCAGAGAGGGCAGGTGTGTGTGTAGGTGGGGGGTTAATGTAGTAAATAATTCCATTCACAGAAAGAAAAGATAACAGGTAAATACATCAATACATCATGTATATGGAGTCTCAATCATCAGGGGGAAGAGGAGGAGGAAGAGGAGGAGGAGGAGGAGGAAGAGGAGGAGGAGGAGGAGGAGGAGGAGGAGGAGGAGGAGGAGGAGGAGGAGGAGGAGGAGGAGGAGGAAGAGGAGAAGGTAGCTGAAGGTCAGAGTGAAAGAGAGGTTTGAAAGACGGATGGAAGGAGAGAGGGCGACAGCCAGACAAATATAGAGAGAGAAGGGGACAGAGGCAAAGATAGAGAGAGAAGGGGACAGAGACAAAGATAGAGACAGAAGGGGACAGAGACAAAGATAGAGAGAGAAGGGGACAGAGGCAAAGATAGAGAGAGAAGTGGACAGAGACAAAGATAGAGACAGAAGGGGACAGAGACAAAGATAGAGAGATAGAGAGAGAAGGGGACAGAGACAAAGATAGAGAGAGAAGGGGACAGAGACAAAGATAGAGACAGAAGGGGACAGAGACAAAGATAGAGAGAGAAGGGAACAGAGGCAAAGATAGAGAGAGAAGGGGACAGAGACAAAGATAGAGACAGAAGGGGACAGAGGCAAAGATAGAGAGAGAAGGGGACAGAGACAAAGATAGAGAGATAGAGAGAGAAGGGGACAGAGACAAAGATAGAGACAGACAGAAAGATGAAGAGAGAGAGAGAAGGGGACAGAGACAAAGATAGAGAGAGAAGGGGACAGAGACAAAGATAGAGAGAGAAGGGGACAGAGACAAAGATAGAGAGAGAAGGGGACAGAGACAAAGATAGAGACAGACAGAAACATGAAGAGAGAGAGAGAAGGGGACAGAGACAAAGATAGAGAGAGAAGGGGACAGAGACAAAGATAGAGAGAAGGGGACAGAGACAAAGATAGAGAGAGAAGGGGACAGAGACAAAGATAGAGACAGAAGGGGACAGAGACAAAGATAGAGAGAGAAGGGGACAGAGACAAAGATAGAGAGAGAAGGGGACAGAGACAAAGATAGAGACAGAAGGGGACAGAGACAAAGATAGAGAGAGAAGGGGACAGAGACAAAGATAGAGAGAGAAGGGGACAGAGACAAAGATAGAGAGAGAAGGGGACAGAGACAAAGATAGAGAGAGAAGGGGACAGAGGCAAAGATAGAGAGAAGGGGACAGAGGCAAAGATAGAGAGAGAAGGGGACAGAGACAAAGATAGAGAGAGAAGGGGACAGAGACAAAGATAGAGAGAGAAGGGGACAGAGGCAAAGATAGAGAGAGAAGGGGACAGAGGCAAAGATAGAGAGAGAAGGGGACAGAGACAAAGATAGAGAGAGAAGGGGACAGAGACAAAGATAGAGAGAGAAGGGGACAGAGACAAAGATAGAGAGAGAAGGGGACAGAGACAAAGATAGAGAGAGAAGGGGACAGAGACAAAGATAGAGAGAGAAGGGATAGAGAGAGAAGGGGACATAGACAAAGATAGAGAGAGAAGGGGACAGCGACAAAGATAGAGAGAGAAGGGGATAGAGAGAGAAGGGGACAGAGACAAAGATAGAGAGAGAAGGGGACAGAGACAAAGATAGAGAGAGAAGGGGATAGAGAGAGAAGGGGACAGAGACAAAGATAGAGAGAGAGGGCAACAGACATACAAAGATAGAGAGACAGAGAGACAGAGAGATGAATAGAGAGAGAGAAGGGGACAGACAAGTGTCTCTACCTTTGACATCCTCGTCCTCGATGGTGGTGTTGGCGCTCTCTATAGACTCCTGGGGGAAAGAACATATAGATTGATCTATAGCCTGGTGTACAGGGATTATCAGAACGTACAGATTGATCTATAGCCTGGTGTACACCGAGTATCAGAACATATAGATTGATCTATAGCCTGGTGAACACTGAGTATCAGATTTGGCCTACCTGTGTAAACGCAGCCTAATACTTAAATCAGATCGCGTTTTGTCAGCTATCTACCATTTTTAATAAAGGGGCAATCTGCGATTTCTACATACATTTTTTTTTGTAACTTTTAAATGAATGATATACACTGAGTGAACAAAACATTAGGAACACCTTGCTGATATTGAGTTGCACCCCCCCTTTTGTCCTCAGAACATCCTCAATTCGTTGGGGCATGGACTCTACAAGGTGTCAGAAAATCCTCAATTCGTCGGGGCCTGGACTCTACAAGGTGTCAGAACATCCTCAATTCGTCGGGGCCTGGACTCTACAAGGTGTCAGAACATCCTCAATTAGTCGGGGCCTGGACTCTACAAGGTGTCGAAAGCATTCCACAGTGATGCTGACCCATGTTGACTCAAATGCACAGTTGTGTCAAAGTTAGCTGGATGTACTTTGGGTGGTGCACCATTCTTGATACACACTGGAAACTGTTGAGTGTGGAAAAACCCAGCAGCATTGCAGTTCTTGACACACTCAAACCGGTGCACCTGGCACCTACTACCATACCCCATTTGTCTTGCCCATTCATCCTCTGAATGGCTCACACACAATCCATGTTTCAATTGTCGTAAGGATTAAAAATCCTTCTTTAACTTGTGTCCTCCCCTTCATCTACACTGATTGAAGTGGATTTAACAAGTGACATCAATAAGGGATCATAGCTTTCACCTGGATTCACTTGGTCAGTCTGTGTCATGGAAATAGCATGTTTTGTACACTCAGTGTGTAATGGTAGTTTATTAGGATCATTATCTGTTTCTATAGCAACAGCTTCTCTTCCTGGGGTTTATTAGGATCATTATCTGTTTCTATAGCAGCAGCTTCTCTTCCTGGGGTTTATTAACCTACAAAGCATTACATGGGCTTGCTCCTACCTACCTCTCTGATTTGGTCCTGCCGTACATACCTATACGTACGCTACGGTCACAAGACGCAGGCCTCCTAATTGTCCCTAGAATTTCTAAGCAAACAGCTGGAGGCAGGGCTTTCTCCTATAGAGCTCCATTTTTATGGAACGGTCTGCCTACCCATGTCAGAGACGCAAACTCGGTCTCAACCTTTAAGTCTTTACTGAAGACTCATCTCTTCAGTGGGTCATATGATTGAGTGTAGTCTGGCCCAGGAGTGGGAAGGTGAACGGAAAGGCTCTGGAGCAACGAACCGCCCTTGCTGTCTCTGCCTGGCCGGTTCCCCTTTTTCCACTGGGATTCTCTGCCTCTAACCCTGTTACTGGGGCTGAGTCACTGGCTTGCTGGGGCTCTCTCGTGCCGTCCCTGGGGGGGGTGCGTCACCTGGGTGGGTTGATTCACTGTTGTGGTCGGCCTGTCTGGGTTTCCCCCCTTTGGGTTGTACCGTGTCGGAGATCTTTGTGGGCTATACTCGGCCTTGTCTCAGGATGGTAAGTTGGTGGTTGTAGATTTCCCTCTAGTGGTGTGGGGGCTGTGCTTTGGCAAAGTGGGTGGGGTTATATCCTTCCTGTTTGGCCCTGTCCGGGGGTGTCCTCGGATGGGGCCACAGTGTCTCCTGACCCCTCCTGTCTCAGCCTCCAGTATTTATGCTGCAGTAGTTTATGTGTCGGGGGGCTAGGGTCAGTTTGTTTATCTGGAGTACTTCTCCTGTCCTATTCGGTGTCCTGTGTAAATCTAAGTGTGCGTTCTCTAATTCTCTCCTTCTCTCCTTCTTTCTCTCTCTCGGAGGACCTGAGCCCTAGAACCATGCCCCAGGACTACCTGACATGATGACTCCTTGCTGTCCCCAGTCCACCTGGCCATGCTGCTGCTCCAGTTTCAACTGGCCTGGGCCCTAGGACCATGTCCCAGGACTACCTGACATGAGGACTCCTTGCTGTCCCCAGTCCACCTGGCCATGCTCCTGCTCCAGTTTCAACTGTTCTGCCTTACTATTATTCAACCATGCTGGTCATTTATGAACATTTGAACATCTTGGCCACGTTCTGTTATAATCTCCACCCGGCACAGCCAGAAGAGGACTGGCCACCCCACATATGCTCTCTCTAATTCTCTCTTTCTTTCTCTCTCTCGGAGGACCTGAGCCCTAGGACCGTGCCCCAGGACTACCTGACATGATGGCTCCTTGCTGTCCCCAGTCCACCTGACTGTGCTGCTGCTCCAGTTTCAACTGTTCTGCCTTATTATTATTTGACCATGCTGGTCATTTATGAACATTTGAACATCTTGGTCATTTTCTGTTATAATCTCTACCCGGCACAGCCAGAAGAGGACTGGCCACCCCACATAGCCCGGTTCCTCTCTAGGTTTCTTCCTAGGTTTTGGCCTTTCTAGGGAGTTTTTCCTAGCCACCGTGCTTTTACACCTGCATTGTTTGCTGTTTGGGGTTTTAGGCTGGGTTTCTGTACAGCACTTTGAGATATCAGCTGATGTACGAAGGGCTATATAAATAAATTTGATTTGATTTGATTAGGATCATTATCTGTTTCTATAGCAACAGCTACTCTTCCTGGGGTTTATTGGGATCATTATCTGTTTCTATAGCAGCAGCTACTCTTCCTGGGGTTTATTAGGATCATTATCTGTTTCTATAGCAACAGCTACTCTTCCTGGGGTTTATTAGGATCATTATCTGTTTCTATAGCAACAGCTACTCTTCCTGGGGTTTATTAGGATCATTATCTGTTTCTATAGCAACAGCTACTCTTCCTGGGGTTTATTAGGATCATTATCTGTTTCTATAGCAACAGCTACTCTTCCTGGGGTTTATTAGGATCATTATCTGTTTCTATAGCAGCAGCTACTCTTCCTGGGGTTTATTAGGATCCCCATTATCTGTTTCTATAGCAACAGCTTCTCTTCCTGGGGTTTATTAGGATCATTATCTGTTTCTATAGCAGCAGCTTCTCTTCCTGGGGTTTATTGGGATCATTATCTGTTTCTATAGCAACAGCTACTCTTCCTGGGGTTTATTAGGATCATTATCTGTTTCTATAGCAACAGCTACTCTTCCTGGGGTTTATTAGGATCATTATCTGTTTCTATAGCAACAGCTACTCTTCCTGGGGTTTATTAGGATCATTATCTGTTTCTATAGCAACAGCTACTCTTCCTGGGGTTTATTAGGATCATTATCTGTTTCTATAGCAACAGCTACTCTTCCTGGGGTTTATTAGGATCATTATCTGTTTCTATAGCAGCAGCTACTCTTCCTGGGGTTTATTAGGATCCCCATTATCTGTTTCTATAGCAACAGCTTCTCTTCCTGGGGTTTATTAGGATCATTATCTGTTTCTATAGCAGCAGCTTCTCTTCCTGGGGTTTATTGGGATCATTATCTGTTTCTATAGCAACAGCTACTCTTCCTGGGGTTTATTAGGATCATGATCTGTTTCTATAGCAACAGCTTCTCTTCCTGGGGTTTATTAGGATCAGTATCTGTTTCTATAGCAGCAGCTACTCTTCCTGGGGTTTATTAGGATCCCCATTATCTGTTTCTATAGCAGCAGCTACTCTTCCTGGGGTTTATTAGGATCCCCATTATCTGTTTCTATAGCAACAGCTTCTCTTCCTGGGGTTTATTAGGATCCCCATTATCTGTTTCTATAGCAACAGCTTCTCTTCCTGGGGTTTATTAGGATCATTATCTGTTTCTATAGCAGCAGCTACTCTTCCTGGGGTTTATTAGGATCCCCATTATCTGTTTCTATAGCAACAGCTTCTCTTCCTGGGGTTTATTAGGATCATTATCTGTTTCTATAGCAACAGCTTCTCTTCCTGGGGTTTATTGGGATCATTATCTGTTTCTATAGCAGCAGCTACTCTTCCTGGGGTTTATTAGGATCATTATCTGTTTCTATAGCAGCAGCTACTCTTCCTGGGGTTTATTGGGATCATTATCTGTTTCTATAGCAACAGCTACTCTTCCTGGGGTTTATTAGGATCATTATCTGTTTCTATAGCAGCAGCTTCTCTTCCTGGGGTTTATTAGGATCATTATCTGTTTCTATAGCAACAGCTACTCTTCCTGGGGTTTATTAGGATCATGATCTGTTTCTATAGCAACAGCTTCTCTTCCTGGGGTTTATTAGGATCATTATCTGTTTCTATAGCAGCAGCTACTCTTCCTGGGGTTTATTAGGATCCCCATTATCTGTTTCTATAGCAACAGCTACTCTTCCTGGGGTTTATTAGGATCATGATCTGTTTCTATAGCAACAGCTTCTCTTCCTGGGGTTTATTAGGATCATTATCTGTTTCTATAGCAACAGCTTCTCTTCCTGGGGTTTATTGGGATCATTATCTGTTTCTATAGCAGCAGCTACTCTTCCTGGGGTTTATTAGGATCATTATCTGTTTCTATAGCAACAGCTACTCTTCCTGGGGTTTATTAGGATCATGATCTGTTTCTATAGCAACAGCTTCTCTTCCTGGGGTTTATTAGGATCATTATCTGTTTCTATAGCAGCAGCTACTCTTCCTGGGGTTTATTAGGATCCCCATTATCTGTTTCTATAGCAACAGCTACTCTTCCTGGGGTTTATTAGGATCATGATCTGTTTCTATAGCAACAGCTTCTCTTCCTGGGGTTTATTAGGATCATTATCTGTTTCTATAGCAACAGCTTCTCTTCCTGGGGTTTATTGGGATCATTATCTGTTTCTATAGCAGCAGCTACTCTTCCTGGGGTTTATTAGGATCATTATCTGTTTCTATAGCAACAGCTACTCTTCCTGGGGTTTATTAGGATCATTATCTGTTTCTATAGCAGCAGCTACTCTTCCTGGGGTTTATTAGGATCCCCATTATCTGTTTCTATAGCAGCAGCTACTCTCCCTGGGGTTTATTAGGATCATTATCTGTTTCTATAGCAGCAGCTTCTCTTCCTGGGGTTTATTAGGATCATTATCTGTTCCTATAGCAGCAGCTACTCTTCCTGGGGTTTAATAGGATCATTATCTGTTTCTATAGCAGCAGCTACTCTTCCTGGGGTTTATTAGGATCATTATCTGTTTCTATAGCAGCAGCTACTCTTCCTGGGGTTTATTAGGATCATTATCTGTTTCTATAGCAGCAGCTACTCTTCCTGGGGTTTATTATGATAATTATAGGTTTCTATAGCAGCAGCTACTCTTCCTGGGGTTTAATAGGATCATTATCTGTTTCTATAGCAGCAGCTACTCTTCCTGGGGTTTATTAGGATCATTATCTGTTTCTATAGCAACAGCTACTCTTCCTGGGGTTTATTAGGATCATTATCTGTTTCTATAGCAACAGCTACTCTTCCTGGGGTTTATTAGGATCATTATCTGTTTCTATAGCAACAGCTTCTCTTCCTGGGGTTTATTGGTATCATTATCTGTTTCTATAGCAGCAGCTACTCTTCCTGGGGTTTAATATGATCATTATCTGTTCTATAGCAGCAGCTACTCTTCCTGGGGTTTATTATGATAATTATAGGTTTCTATAGCAGCAGCTACTCTTCCTGGGGTTTATTAGGATCATTATCTGTTTCTATAGCAGCAGCTACTCTTCCTGGGGTTTATTAGGATCATTATCTGTTTCTATAGCAACAGCTACTCTTCCTGGGGTTTATTAGGATCATTATCTGTTTCTATAGCAGCAGCTACTCTTCCTGGGGTTTATTAGGATCATTATCTGTTTCTATAGCAACAGCTACTCTTCCTGGGGTTTATTAGGATCATTATCTGTTTCTATAGCAACAGCTACTCTTCCTGGGGTTTATTAGGATCATTATCTGTTTCTATAGCAGCAGCTACTCTTCCTGGGGTTTATTAGGATCATTATCTGTTTCTATAGCAACAGCTACTCTTCCTGGGGTTTATTAGGATCATTATCTGTTTCCATAGCAACAGCTACTCTTCCTGGGGTCCACACAGAACATTAATAGACCAGAACAGCTCAAGGACATAACTACATACATTTAATATAAGGTATATAAATGTGTACACACACACACACACACACACACACACACACACACACACACACACACACACACACACACACACACACACACACACACACACACACACACACACACACACACACACACACACACACACACACACACACACACACACACACACACACACACACACACTCGGTCAGTGCTGTACCTTCTTCCCATCTATTGGGTTGTGGATCACTGTGGTCTGGGGTTCCTAGGGAGAGAGATGAAACAATACAAACAGAATAGATAGAGACAGCAGTGGGGGAGGAGGAGGAGGAGCAGGAGGAGGAGCAGGAGGTGGAGGAGGAGGTGGAGAAGGTGGAGGAGCTGGAGGATGAGGTGGAGGAGGAGGAGGTTGAGGAGGTGGAGATGGAGGTGGAGGAGGTGGAGATGGAGGTGGAGGAGGAGGAGGAGCAGGAGGAGGAGGACGTGGAAGAGTAGGTAGAGGTGGAGGTAGAGCAGGAGGTTTATGTGGAGGAGGAGGTAGAGCAGGAGGTTGAGGTGGAGGAGGTGGAGGAAGAGGAGAGGGTAGAGATAGAGCAGGAGGTTGAGGTTGAGGAGGTGGAGGAGGTGGAGGTAGAGCAGGAGGATGATTAGGAGGAGGAGGTGGAGCAGGGTGTGGAGGAGGAGGTGGAGGAGGAGGAGGAGGTAGAGCAGGAGCTTGAGGGGGAGGAGGAGGTGGTAGAGGAGGTGGTGGAGGAGGAGGAGGAGGAGGTATAGTAGGAGGTGGAGGAGGAGGAGGAGGTAGAGCAGGAGGTTGAGGTGGAGGAGGAGGAGGAGGAGGTAGAGCAGGAGGTTGAGGTGGAGGAGGTGGAGGAGGAGGAGGAGGTAGAGCAGGAGGTTGAGGTGGAGGAGGTCGAGGAGGAGGAGGAGGAGGTAGAGCAGGAGCTTGAGGGGGAGGAGGAGGTGGTAGAGGAGGTGGTGGAGGAGGAGGAGGAGGTATAGGAGGAGGTGGAGGAGGAGGTGGAGGTGGGGGTAGAGGAGGAGGTAGAGGAGGAGGTGGAGGTGGAGGAGGAAGAGGTAGAGTTAGAGCAGGAGGTTGAGGAGGAGGAGGAGGTGGAACAGGACGTGGAGGAGGAGGAGAAGGAGATGGAGGTAGAGCAGGAGGTTGGGGTGGAGGAGGAGGTAGAGCAGGAGGTTGAGGTGGAGGAGGAGGTAGAGGTGGAGGAGGAGGTAGAGCAAGAGGTTGAGGTGGAGGAGGAGGTGGAGGAGGTGGAGGAGGAGGTACAGATGGTGGAGGAGGTGGAGCAGGCGGTGGAGGTAGAGGTGGTAGAGGAGGTGGAGGAGGAGGAGGTGGAGGAGGAGGTATAGGCGGTGGAGGAGGTGGAGCAGGAGGTGGAGGTAGAGGAGGAGGTAGAGGAGGGGTTGGGGGAGGAGGTAGAGGAGGGGCTGGAGGAGGAGGTGGAGGAGGAGGTAGAGGAGTGTGTGTGTGTGTGTGTGTGTGTGTGTGTGTGTGTGTGTGTGTGTGTGTGTGTGTGTGTGTGTGTGTGTGTGTGTGTGTGTGTGTGTGTGTGTGTGTGTGTGTGTGTGTGTGTGTGTGACTGTACCAAGTCTTAGCAGGATGGATGCTATCCTCGGCTGTAATCACTGAGACAGATTACACACTGTCATCAGTGTGTGTTTGTGTGCGTGTGTGTATAACTGTTTATGTGTGTGTCATCATGGGAACATGATATAAAGATGTTGAGGTCATGCATCAGTCATGTGACCAACACAACCAGCGAATCAGCACACACCATGCACAAGTTGCAACCAATCAGACCATCACTACCAGATTAAGGAGCCAGCATCCTTTGGCCCTTAAGCTGAAAGGAAGGAAGTAAACAACGGAGAGAGGGAAGGAAGGAAGGAAGGAATGAAGGAAGGAAGGAAGAAAGAGAGGGAGGGACGGAAGGAAACAATGGAGAGAGGGAAGAAGGAAGGAAGGAAGGAAGGAAGGATGGAAGGAAGGAAGGAAGGAAGGAAGGAAGGAAGGAAGGAAGGAAGGAAGGAAGGAAGGAAGGAAGGAAGGAAGGGAGGGAGGGAGGGAGGGGGAGGGAGGGAGGGAATATCTGTCTCATTGTTCAATCTGTGGTAATATCCTATCGCAAGGTCAACACAGGGAGAAAGAGGGGATTAAAGGGAGGTATGGAGGAGGAGGGCGGGGGGGGGTTGAGAGGAGGGGGGGGTTGAGAGGAGGGTGTAGTATGTACCAGTGATGAGGAGGGAGGTATGGAGGTATGGAGGGTGTAGAATGTACCAGTGATGAGGAGGGAGTAGAGGGAGGTATGGAGGGTGTAGTATGTACCAGTGATGAGGAAGGAGGTATGGAGGGTGTAGTATGTACCAGTGGTGAGGAGGGAGGTATGGAGGGTGTAGTATGTACCAGTGATGAGGAGGGAGTAGAGGGAGGTATGGAGGGTGTAGTATGTACCAGTGATGAGGAGGGAGTAGAGGGAGGTATGGAGGGTGTAGTATGTACCAGTGATGAGGAGGGAGTAGAGGGAGGTATGGAGGGTGTAGTGTGTACCAGTGATGAGGAGGGAGGTATGGAGGGTGTAGTATGTACCAGTGATGAGGAGGGAGGTATGGAGGGTGTAGTATGTACCAGTGATGAGGAGGGAGGTATGGAGGTATGGAGGGTGTAGTATGTACCAGTGATGAGGAGGGAGTAGAGGAGGTATGGAGGGTGTAGTATGTACCAGTGATGAGGAGGGAGTAGAGGGAGGTATGGAGGGTGTAGTATGTACCAGTGATGAGGAGGGAGTAGAGGGAGGTATGGAGGGTGTGGTATGTACCAGTGATGAGGAGGGAGTAGAGGGAGGTATGGAGGGTGTAGTATGTACCAGTGATGAGGAGGGAGTAGAGGGAGGTATGGAGGGTGTGGTATGTACCAGTGATGAGGAGGGAGGTATGGAGGTATGGAGGGTGTAGTATGTACCAGTGATGAGGAGGGAGGTATGGAGGGTGTAGTATGTACCAGTGATGAGGAGGGAGTAGAGGGAGGTATGGAGGGTGTGGTATGTACCAGTGATGAGGAGGAGGTATGGAGGTATGGATGGTGTAGTATGTACCAGTGATGAGGAGGAGGTATGGAGGTATGGAGGGTGTAGTATGTACCAGTGATGAGGAGGGAGTAGAGGGAGGTATGGAGGGTGTAGTATGTACCAGTGATGAGGAGGGAGTAGAGGGAGGTATGGAGGGAGTGTAGTATGTACCAGTGATGAGGAGGGAGTAGAGGGAGGTATGGAGGGTGTAGTATGTACCAGTGATGAGGAGGGAGTAGAGGGAGGTATGGAGGGTGTAGTATGTACCAGTGGTGAGGAGGGAGGTATGGAGGGTGTAGTATGTACCAGTGATGAGGAGGGAGTAGAGGGAGGTATGGAGGGTATAGTATGTACCAGTGATGAGGAGGGAGGTATGGAGGGTGTAGTATGTACCAGGGATGAGGAGGGAGTAGAGGGAGGTATGGAGGGTGTAGTATGTACCAGTGATGAGGAGGGAGTAGAGGGAGGTATGGAGGGTGTAGTATGTACCAGTGATGAGGAGGGAGTAGAGGGAGGTATGGAGGGTGTAGTATGTACCAGTGATGAGGAGGGAGTAGAGGGAGGTATGGAGGGTGTAGTATGTACCAGTGATGAGGAGGGAGTAGAGGGGGGTATGGAGGGTGTAGTATGTACCAGTGATGAGGAGGGAGTAGAGGGAGGTATGGAGGGTGTAGTATGTACCAGTGATGAGGAGGGAGGTATGGAGGTATGGAGGGTGTAGTATGTACCAGTGATGAGGAGGGAGGTATGGAGGTATGGAGGGTGTAGTATGTACCAGGGATGAGGAGGTAGGTATGGAGGTATGGAGGGTGTAGTATGTACCAGTGATGAGGAGGGAGGTATGGAGGGTGTAGTATGTACCAGTGATGAGGAGGGAGGTATGGAGGGTGTAGTATGTACCAGGGATGAGGAGGGAGGTATGGAGGTATGGAGGGTGTGGTATGTACCAGGGATGAGGAGGGAGGTATGGAGGTATGGAGGGTGTAGTATGTACCAGGGATGAGGAGGGAGGTATGGAGGGTGTAGTCTGTACCAGGGATGAGGAGTGAGGTATGGAGGTATGGAGGGTGTAGTATGTACCAGGGATGAGGAGGGAGGTATGGAGGTATGGAGGGTGTAGTATGTACCAGGGATGAGGAGGGAGGTATGGAGGTATGGAGGGTGTAGTATGTACCAGTGCTGGGGTTAAGCTGGTGTCTTTAGGACTGGTCACTGTGTTGGCTTTGTTGTTCGCCTGTAAAAGCAAGTAGTGTCGATGGAACATCACACATCACATCACAAACCTGACCTGACCTGACCTGACCTGACCTGACCTGACCTGA
>NW_025747591.1:25000-40000 GCF_021184085.1 Oncorhynchus gorbuscha
GTCATGGTATTAAAGTCATGGTATTAAAGTCAGTATTAAAGTCAGTATTAAAGTCATGGTATTAAAGTCAGTATTAAAGTCAGTATTAAAGTCAGTATTAAAGTCAGTATTAAAGTCAGTATTAAAGTCAGTATTAAAGTCATGGTATTAAAGTCATGGTATTAAAGTCAGTATTAAAGTCAGTATTAAAGTCAGTATTAAAGTCAGTATTAAAGTCATGGTATTAAAGTCATGGTATTAAAGTCAGTATTAAAGTCAGTATTAAAGTCAGTATTAAAGTCATGGTATTAAAGTCAGTATTAAAGTCAGTATTAAAGTCGGTATTAAAGTCAGTATTAAAGTCAGTATTAAAGTCAGTATTAAAGTCATGGTATTAAAGTCATGGTATTAAAGTCAGTATTAAAGTCATGGTATTAAAGTCAGTATTAAAGTCAGTATTAAAGTCAGTATTAAAGTCGGTATTAAAGTCAGTATTAAAGTCAGTATTAAAGTCAGTATTAAAGTCAGTATTAAAGTCAGTATTAAAGTCATGGTATTAAAGTCATGGTATTAAAGTCATGGTATTAAAGTCAGTATTAAAGTCAGTATTAAAGTCAGTATTAAAGTCAGTATTATAGTCAGTATTAAAGTCAGTATTAAAGTCAGTATTAAAGTCATTGTATAAAGTCATTGTATACAATCATTGCATGCATCTGCATCGTCATGCTACAACATATTCTACATATAGTATATACTACATGAAGTATTCTGTGGATGTGAATGTACTGTATTCACTATTCATAATATACTGCATATATACTGTATATATACTACATTACGTATTCTGTGAATGTGAATGTACTATATTCACTATTTATAATATACTGCATATATACTGTATATATACTACATGCAGTATTCTGTGGATGTGAATGTACTGTATTCACTATTCATAATACACTGTATATATTCTACATGATGCATTATATACTATATATATATATATATATATATATACACTACATGAAGTATTCTGTTAATGTACTATATTCACTATTCATAATATACTGCATATATACTGTATATATACTACATGAAGTATTCTGTTAATGTACTATATTCACTATTCATAATATACTGTATATATACTGTATATATACTACATGAAGTATTCTGTTAATGTACTATATTCACTATTCATAATATACTGTATATATACTGTATATATACTACATGAAGTATTCTGTTAATGTACTATATTCACTATTCATAATATACTGTATATATACTGTATATATACTACATGAAGTATTCTGTTAATGTACTATATTCACTATTCATAATATACTGTATATATACTGTATATATACTACATGAAGTATTCTGTTAATGTACTATATTCACTATTCATAATATACTGCATATATATTGTATATATACGACATTACGTATTCTGTTGATGTGAATGTACTATATTTACTATTTATAATATACCATTTACATACTGTATATATACTACATGAAGTATTCTGTGAATGTACTATATTCACTATTCATAATATACTGCATATATATTGTATATATACAACATGAAGTATTCTGTGAATGTGAATGTACTATATTCACTAATTCATAACATACTGTATATATTCCACATGATGCATTATATACTATATATATACTATATATATATATACACTACATGAATTATTCTGTGAATGTACTATATTCACGATTCATAATATACTGCATATATACTGTATATATACTACATGCAGTATTCTGTGGATGTGAATGTACTGTATTCACTATTCATAATACACTGCATATATATTGTATATATACTACATGCAGTATTCTGTGGATGTGAATATACTGTATTCACAACATCCTGTTTATATACAGTGCATTCGGAAAGTATTCAGACCCCTTGACTTTTTCCATATTTTGTTGCGTTACAGTCTTATTATAAAATGTATTACATTTCAAAAATCCTCAGCAATCTGCACACAATACCCCATAATGGCAAAGTGAAAATAGATTTTTAGAAATGTTCGCAAATGTATAAAAAATGATTAAAAAATGCCGGATTTACATAAGTATTCAGACCCTTTGTTATGAGACTCTAGATTGAGCTCAGATGCATCTTGTTTCCATTGATCATCCTTGAAATGTTTCTACAACTTGATTGGAGTCCACCTGTGGTAAAGTCAATTGATTGGACATGATTTGGAAAGGCACATACCTGTCTATATAAACGTCCCACAGTTGACAGTGCATATCAGAGCGAAAACCAAGCCATGAGGTCGAAGGAATTGTCCGTAGAGCTCAGAGACAGGATTGTGTTGAGGCACAGATCTGGGGAAGGGTACCAAAACATTTCTGCAGCATTGAAGGTCCCCAAGAACACAGTGGCCTCCATCATTCTTAAATGGAAGAAGTTTGGAACCACCAAGAATCTTCCTAGAGCTGGCCACCAAGCCAAACTGACCAATCGGCGGAGAAGGGCCTTGGTCAGGGAGGTGACCAAGAGCCCGATGGTCACTCTGACAGAGCTCCAGAGTTCCTCTGTGGAGATGGGAGAACCTTCCAGAAGAACAACCATCTCTGCAGCACTCCACCAACCAGGCCGTTATGGTAGAGTGGCCGCCAGTCCTCAGTAAAAGGCACATGACAGCCCGCTTGGAGTTAGCCAAAAGGCACCAAAAGGACTCTCAGACCACAGGAGAAACAAGATTTCAGTTGTTTTTTTAACATACATGTTTACTTTGTTATTATGGGGTATTGTGTGTAGATTGATAAACACCAATTAAATCCATTTTAGAATAAGGCTGTAACGTAACAAAATGTGGATAAAGTCAAGGGATCTGCATACTTCCCAATGAAATGTGTGTGTGTGTATATATATATATGTAGTATATGTATGTATATATATATATATGCATGTAGTATATGTATGTATATATATATATATGTATGTAGTATATGTATGTATATATATGTATGTAGTATATGTATGTATATATATATATATACATACATATATATACATACATATACTACATACATATACTACATACATATATATACATACATATATATACATACATATACTACATACATATATATACATACATATATATATACATACATATACTACATACATATATATACATACATATATATACATACATATACTACATACATATATATACATACATATATATACATACATATACTACATACATATATATACATACATATATATACATACATATACTACATACATATATATACATACATATATATACATACATATACTACATATATATATATATATATATACATACATATACTACATACATATATATACATACATATATATATATATACATACATATACTACATACGTATATATTTACACATACATATACTACATACATATATATATACATACATATACTACATACATATATATACATATATATATACATACATATACTACATACATATATATATACATACATATACTACATACATATATATATATATATATATATATATATACATACATATACTACATACATATATATATATACATATACTACATTCACTAATGTATTATTATAAAATCAAGATGTCTTAAAAGGGATTTTAACACTACGGAGTCGAACCAAACCAAGCTGTACTGAGCCGGCCTGGTTTACGCATCCTCCATAGTTACTGTAACCGTGCCGACAAGAGACAATGTGACAAGAAAAAACCACAGCCAGCACAGTTTGGTTGGGATCGGCCCGATAAGAGTACCGACAAAGGGTGTGACATGAGGCCCTGGCCACTGATTGGCTGACAGAGAGGAAGTGACATGAAACACTGGCCACTGATTGGCTGACGGAGAGGATGTGAGTTCTTACCTCGAGGGTACCACATCCCAAACAAAGGACGTAAAGAAATATAAAAAACAATTAAAAAGAAGAAAATGATTAATTGTAAAGATCAAATTAAATCAGATTATTTAATTCTAAAGAAAAACATGAATCAAAATAACTGCAAAACAGACAGATATGGGTAGTAAAGTGAAATTACTTTTGGAGTTTTACACACACAGAGAGAGAGAGAGAGACAGAGAGACAGAGAGACATAGAGGGAGAGAGAGAGAGAGAGAGAGAGAGAGAGAGAGAGAGAGAGAGAGAGAGAGAGAGAGAGAGAGAGAGAGAGAGAGAGAGAGAGAGAGAGAGACAGACAGACAGAGACAGAGAGAGAGAGAGAGAGAGAGAGAGAGAGAGAGAGAGAGAGAGAGAGAGAGAGAGAGAGAGACAGAGCGAGAGACAGAGAGCCAGAGAGAGAGAGAGACAGACAGAGACAGAGAGAGAGAGAGAGAGAGAGAGAGAGAGAGAGAGAGAGACAGAGCGAGAGACAGAGAGCCAGAGAGAGAGAGGGAGAGAGAGAGAGAGATAGAGGGAGAGAGAGAGAGAGAGAGACAGAGAGAGAGACAGAGAGAGAGAGACAGAGCGAGAGACAGAGAGAAAGAGAGACAGAGAGACAGAGAGACAGAGAGAGGACAAAGAGAGAGAGAGAGACAGCGAGAAAGTGAGACAGAGAGAGAGACAGAGGGAGAGAACAGAGAGAGAGAGCAAAGGACAGAGAGAGAGACAGAGAGAGAGAGAGAGAGAGAGAGAGAGAGAGAGAGAGAGAGAGAGAGAGAGAGATCGAAGAACAGAGAGAGAGAGAGAAGGACGTACCTGAGAAGTTTTTTGTTACCAGCAGAGTGGTCAAAATGGCTCCCTAAAATTGTGGAGGGGACAGAAAGAAAGGAGGGAAGAATGGAGAGAGCAGAAAAGAGTAGGGGAGGAGAGAGCAGAATAGAGGAGGGGAGGAGAGAGCAGAATAGAGGAGGGGGAGAGAGCAGAATAGAGGAGGGGAGGAGAGAGCATAAAAGAGGGGTGGAGAGAGCAGAATAGAGGAGGGGGAGAGAGCAGAATAGAGGAGGGGAGGAGAGAGCAGAATAGAGGGGATGGGAGAGCAGAAAAGAGGAGGGGAGGAGAGAGCAGAATAGAGGAGGGGAGGAGAGAGCAGAATAGAGGAGGGGAGGAGAGAGTAGAATAGAGGAGGGGAGGAGAGAGCAGAAAAGAGGAGGGGAGGAGAGAGCAGAATAGAGGAGGGGAGGAGAGAGCAGAATAGAGGAGGGGAGGAGAGAGCAGAAAAGAGGAGGGGAGGAGAGAGCAGAATAGAGGAGGGGAGGAGAGAGCAGAATAGAGGAGGGGGAGAGAGTAGAATAGAGGAGGGGAGGAGAGAGCAGAATAGAGGAGGGGAGGAGAGAGCAGAAAAGAGGAGGGGAGGAGAGAGCAGAATAGAGGAGGGGAGGAGAGAGTAGAATAGAGGAGGGGAGGAGAGAGCAGAATAGAGGAGGGGAGGAGAGAGCAGAATAGAGGAGGGGAGGAGAGAGCAGAATAGAGGAGGGGAGGAGAGAGCAGAATAGAGGAGGGGAGGAGAGAGCAGAATAGAGGAGGGGAGGAGAGAGCAGAAAAGAGGAGGGGAGGAGAGAGCAGAATAGAGGAGGGGAGGAGAGAGCAGAATAGAGGAGGGAGGAGAGAGCAGAATAGAGGAGGAGGAGAGAGTAGAATAGAGGAGGGGAGGAGAGAGCAGAATAGAGGAGGGGAGGAGAGAGCAGAATAGAGGAGGGGATGAGAGAGTAGAATAGAGGAGGGGAGGAGAGAGTAGAATAGAGGAGGGAGGAGAGAGAGCAGAATAGAGGAGGGGAGGAGAGAGCAGAATAGAGGAGGGGAGGAGAGAGCAGAATAGAGGAGGGGAGGAGAGAGCAGAATAGAGGAGGGGAGGAGAGAGTAGAATAGAGGAGGGGAGGAGAGAGCAGAATAGAGGAGGGGAGGAGAGAGCAGAATAGAGGAGGGGAGGAGAGAGTAGAATAGAGGAGGGGAGGAGAGAGCAGAATAGAGGAGGGGAGGAGAGAGCAGAATAGAGGAGGGGAGGAGAGAGTAGAATAGAGGGGATGGGAGAGCAGAAAAGAGGAGGGGAGGGAGAGAGCAGAAAAGAGGAGGGGAGGAGAGAGCAGAATAGAGGAGGAGGAGAGAGCAGAATAGAGGAGGGGAGGAGAGAGTAGAATAGAGGATAGGAGGAGAGAGCAGAATAGAGGAGGGGAGGAGAGAGCAGAATAGAGGAGGGGAGGAGAGAGCAATTCACTAATTAAAGATTGTTAGAAAAGAGGAAAGCTAATAAAAAGAGAGAAGAATAACAGCAGTGTTACCATAGTCTCTACTGAAGGGCTGATCATTTCACCAGACAACAGCAGTGGTACTATAGTCTCTACTGAAGGACTGATCATTTCAACAGACAACAGCAGTGGTACTATAGTCTCTACTGAAGGGCTGATCATTTCAACAGCAGTGGTACTATAGTCTCTACTGAAGGGCTGATCATTTCAACAGCAGTGGTACTATAGTCTCTACTGAAGGACTGATCATTTCAACAGACAACAGCAGTGGTACTATAGTCTCTACTGAAGGGCTGATCATTTCAACAGCAGTGGTACTATAGTCTCTACTGAAGGGCTGATCATTTCACCAGACAACAGCAGTGGTACTATAGTCTCTACTGAAGGGCTGATCATTTCACCAGCAGTGGTACTATAGTCTCTACTGAAGGACTGATCATTTCAACAGCAGTGGTACTATAGTCTCTACTGAAGGGCTGATCATTTCACCAGACAACAGCAGTGGTACTATAGTCTCTACTGAAGGACTGATCATTTCACCAGACAACAGCAGTGGTACTATAGTCTCTACTGAAGGGCTGATCATTTCAACAGCAGTGGTACTATAGTCTCTACTGAAGGGCTGATCATTTCACCAGCAGTGGTACTATAGTCTCTACTGAAGGACTGATCATTTCAACAGCAGTGGTACTATAGTCTCTACTGAAGGGCTGATCATTTCACCAGACAACAGCAGTGGTACTATAGTCTCTACTGAAGGACTGATCATTTCAACAGCAGTGGTACTATAGTCTCTACTGAAGGGCTGATCATTTCACAGCAGACATAGTCTCAGCAGTGGTACTATAGTCTCTACTGAAGGGCTGATCATTTCACCAGACAACAGCAGTGGTACTATAGTCTCTACTGAAGGACTGATCATTTCAACAGCAGTGGTACTATAGTCTCTACTGAAGGACTGATCATTTCACCAGCAGTGGTACTATAGTCTCTACTGAAGGACTGATCATTTCAACAGCAGTGGTACTATAGTCTCTACTGAAGGGCTGATCATTTCACCAGACAACAGCAGTGGTACTATAGTCTCTACTGAAGGACTGATCATTTCAACAGCAGTGGTACTATAGTCTCTACTGAAGGACTGATCATTTCACCAGCAGTGGTACTATAGTCTCTACTGAAGGACTGATCATTTCACCAGCAGTGGTACTATAGTCTCTACTGAAGGACTGATCATTTCAACAGCAGTGGTACTATAGTCTCTACTGAAGGGCTGATCATTTCAACAGCAGTGGTACTATAGTCTCTACTGAAGGGCTGATCATTTCAACAGCAGTGGTACTATAGTCTCTACTGAAGGACTGATCATTTCAACAGCAGTGGTACTATAGTCTCTACTGAAGGGCTGATCATTTCACCAGACAACAGCAGTGGTACTATAGTCTCTACTGAAGGACTGATCATTTCACCAGACAACAGCAGTGGTACTATAGTCTCTACTGAAGGGCTGATCATTTCACCAGACAACAGCAGTGGTACTATAGTCTCTACTGAAGGGCTGATCATTTCACCAGACAACAGCAGTGGTACTATAGTCTCTACTGAAGGGCTGATCATTTCAACAGCAGTGGTACTATAGTCTCTACTGAAGGGCTGATCATTTCACCAGCAGTGGTACTATAGTCTCTACTGAAGGACTGATCATTTCAACAGCAGTGGTACTATAGTCTCTACTGAAGGGCTGATCATTTCACCAGACAACAGCAGTGGTACTATAGTCTCTACTGAAGGACTGATCATTTCAACAGCAGTGGTACTATAGTCTCTACTGAAGGACTGATCATTTCACCAGCAGTGGTACTATAGTCTCTACTGAAGGACTGATCATTTCAACAGCAGTGGTACTATAGTCTCTACTGAAGGACTGATCATTTCAACAGCAGTGGTACTATAGTCTCTACTGAAGGGCTGATCATTTCAACAGACAACAGCAGTGGTACTATAGTCTCTACTGAAGGACTGATCATTTCACCAGCAGTGGTACTATAGTCTCTACTATAGTCTCTACTGAAGGACTGATCATTTCACCAGCAGTGGTACTATAGTCTCTACTATAGTCTCTACTGAAGGACTGATCATTTCACCAGCAGTGGTACTATAGTCTCTACTGAAGGGCTGATCATTTCAACAGCAGTGGTACTATAGTCTCTACTGAAGGACTGATCATTTCAACAGCAGTGGTACTATAGTCTCTACTGAAGGACTGATCATTTCAACAGCAGTGGTACTATAGTCTCTACTGAAGGACTGATCATTTCAACAGCAGTGGTACTATAGTCTCTACTGAAGGACTGATCATTTCACCAGACAACAGCAGTGGTACTATAGTCTCTACTGAAGGGCTGATCATTTCAACAGCAGTGGTACTATAGTCTCTACTGAAGGACTGATCATTTCAACAGCAGTGGTACTATAGTCTCTACTGAAGGACTGATCATTTCAACAGCAGTGGTACTATAGTCTCTACTGAAGGGCTGATCATTTCAACAGCAGTGGTACTATAGTCTCTACTGAAGGACTGATCATTTCACCAGACAACAGCAGTGGTACTATAGTCTCTACTGAAGGACTGATCATTTCAACAGCAGTGGTACTATAGTCTCTACTGAAGGACTGATCATTTCAACAGCAGTGGTACTATAGTCTCTACTGAAGGGCTGATCATTTCAACAGCAGTGGTACTATAGTCTCTACTGAAGGGCTGATCATTTCAACAGCAGTGGTACTATAGTCTCTACTGAAGGGCTGATCATTTCAACAGCAGTGGTACTATAGTCTCTACTGAAGGACTGATCATTTCAACAGCAGTGGTACTATAGTCTCTACTGAAGGGCTGATCATTTCAACAGCAGTGGTACTATAGTCTCTACTGAAGGGCTGATCATTTCAACAGCAGTGGTACTATAGTCTCTACTGAAGGGCTGATCATTTCAACAGCAGTGGTACTATAGTCTCTACTGAAGGGCTGATCATTTCAACAGCAGTGGTACTATAGTCTCTACTGAAGGACTGATCATTTCACCAGACAACAGCAGTGGTACTATAGTCTCTACTGAAGGACTGATCATTTCAACAGACAACAGCAGTGGTACTATAGTCTCTACTGAAGGGCTGATCATTTCAACAGCAGTGGTACTATAGTCTCTACTGAAGGACTGATCATTTCACCAGACAACAGCAGTGGTACTATAGTCTCTACTGAAGGACTGATCATTTCAACAGACAACAGCAGTGGTACTATAGTCTCTACTGAAGGGCTGATCATTTCAACAGCAGTGGTACTATAGTCTCTACTGAAGGGCTGATCATTTCACCAGACAACAGCAGTGGTACTATAGTCTCTACTATAGTCTCTACTCTATAGGTAATAGAGTATAGGGAATAGGGTATAAGGAATAGGGAATAGGGTACAGGGAATAGGGAATAGAGTATAGGGAATAGGGTATAGGGTATAGGAAATATGGAATAGGGTATATGGAATAGGGTATAGGGTATAGAGCTCTGGGTATACAGTAGTGCATAGCATAGGGAATATGGAATAGGGTATAGGGAACAGGAAATAGGGAATAGGGTATAGAGCTCTGGGTAGACAATAGTGCATAGTATAGGGAATAGGGTATAAGGACTAGGGTATCGGGAACAGGGAATAGGATATAGAGTTCTGGGTAGGCAATAGTACATGTTATAGGGAATAGGGTATAGAGATCTGGGTAGGCAATAGTACATGGTAGGGAATAGGGTATAGAGATCTGGGTAGGCAATAGTACATGGTAGGGAATAGGGTATAGAGATCTGGGTAGGCAATAGTACATGGTATAGGGAATAGGGTATAGGGAATAGAGTATAGGGAATAGGGTATAGGGAGAGACACATCCCTTGAGTTTCTGAATAGAACAGAGGACAGTGAAAGAGGAGTGTTACCTTGAGTTTTCTCCTGGCGTTGAACTTCTTCAGACACTCCACAGTCTCCTGTCTGTGCATCATGGAAGCTACAGTGGACCGTTGCTGCAGACAAGAGAACGTCATGTTTACGGTTCATTTTATATTGTGTTGTTTTTCTTCACCTTTGTATATGATCTGCTTCCACTTTCTTTGGCCACTTTCAATGTTAACAACATGTTTCCCATAAAGCCAATAAAGCCCCTTGAATGTGGTTGAACTGAGAGAGAATGTTATGTTATACAGGGGATCCCATTGACACCTCGGGTCTCCGTGACGACAACAATTCCAATAATCAATATGATCAGTACAATAAACAATACAAAATATTTAAACTACTAGATACAGTAACGGATACATATACATTAAATCACATTTAATCAAAACTATTACAAATCTCATTAGGGGTTTAAACTGCCCTAGTGGTCCCGGGGGAACCCAAATCTCAGTGGACTCATTCATCATTAGGGGGTTTAAACTGCCCTAGTGGTCCCGGGGAACCCAAATCTCAGTGGACTCATTCATCATTAGGGGTTTTAAACTGCCCTAGTGGTCCCGGGAGAACCCAAATCTCAGTGAACTCATTCATCATTAGGGGTTTAAACTGCCCTAGTGGTCCCGGGGGAACCCAAATCTCAGTGGACTCATTCATCATTAGGGGGTTTAAACTGCCCTAGTGGTCCCGGGGGAACCCAAATCTCAGTGGACTCATTCATTATTAGGGGTTTAAACTGCCCTAGTGGTCCCGGGAGAACCCAAATCTCAATGGACTCATTCATCATTAGGGGGTTTAAACTGCCCTAGTGGTCCCGGGGGAACCCAAATCTCAGTGGACTCATTCATTATTAGGGGTTTTAAACTGCCCTAGTGGTCCCGGGAGAACCCAAATCTCAGTGGACTCATTCATCATTAGGGGGTTTAAACTGCCCTAGTGGTCCCGGGGGAACCCAAATCTCAGTGGACTCATTCATTATTAGGGGTTTTAAACTGCCCTAGTGGTCCCGGGAGAACCCAAAAGTGGAGAGCTCAAACTAAAAAGAGGAATGACCTTTAACTTAGTGGAGACAAGAGGGACCTCAAGAGTTAACCAACACTTATATTGGTTTACTTCAACTAGGAAGTTTGAAAACAAAGTTGGAGTAATGAAGAGATCTACGGGACTTTACCGAGGGACCAGACAACCTTCTGATTCAGGATGTAGTGATGAGAAATGAAGAGATCTACGGGACTTTACCGAGGGACCAGACAACCTTCTGATTCAGGACCAGACAACCTTCTGATTCAGGACCAGACAACCCTCTGATTCAGGACCAGACAACCTTCTGATTCAGGACCAGACAACCTTCTAATTCAGGACCAGACAACCTTCTGATTCAGGACCAGACAACCTTCTGATTCAGGACCAGACAACCTTCTAATTCAGGACCAGACAACCTTCTGATTCAGGACCAGACAACCTTCTGATTCAGGACCAGACAACCTTCTGATTCAGGACCAGACAACCCTCTGATTCAGGACCAGACAACATTCTGATTCAGGATGTAGTGATGAGATCTACGTGACTTTACCGAGGGACCAGACAACCTTCTGATTCAGGACCAGACAACCCTCTGATTCAGGACCAGACAACCTTCTCATTCAGGACCAGACAACCCTCTGATTCAGGACCAGACAACCTTCTGATTCAGGATGTAGTGATGAGATCTATGTGACTTTACCGAGGGACCAGACAACCTTCTGATTCAGGACCAGACAACCCTCTGATTCAGGACCAGACAACCTTCTGATTCAGGATGTAGTGATGAGTAAAGAAGAGATCGACGGGACTTTACCGAGGGACCAGACAACCTTCTGATTCAGCATGTAGTGATGAGATCTACGGGACTTTACTGAGGGACCAGACAACCCTCTGATTCAGGACCAGACAACCCTCTGATTCAGGATGTAGTGATGAGTAATGAAGAGATCGACGGGACTTTACCGAGGGACCAGACAACCTTCTGATTCAGGACCAGACAACCTTCTGATTCAGGACCAGACAACCTTCTGATTCAGGACCAGACAACCTTCTGATTCAGGATGTAGTGATGAGATCTACGGGACTTGACCGGGGGACCAGACAACCCTCTGATTCAGGACCAGACAACCCTCTGATTCAGGACCAGACAACCCTCTGATTCAGGACCAGACAACCCTCTGATTCAGGACCAGACAACCCTCTGATTCAGGATGTAGTGACGAGTAATGAAGAGATCTACGGGACTTTACCGAGGGACCAGACAACCTTCTGATTCAGGACCAGACAACCCTCTGATTCAGGACCAGACAACCTTCTGATTCAGGACCAGACAACCCTCTGATTCAGGATGTAGTGACGAGAATTACAACTGTCCCCTGTGATAAGGAACTAGGGTAGATGGCATCAAAGGATTTAGAGTGGTGTGTCTGCTGTATTTGGACAATAAGGTATCACAATAAGTCCAGACCCGAGCAGGAACGACAATCTGCTTCCTGCTGTTTAAGACACGCAAAATCTACTTCTTTAAAAAAGCCGAAGAAGAAGAAGCCCACTTTAAATCTTAGCTTTTTAACTGTGTCCTCAGTCTGTTTTTCAAACGTTTGAATCGTCGGCAATATAAAATAATGTTTCATTGGAGAGGAGAGATCAGTGGAAGGGCTGTGTGTGTGTGTGTGTGTGTGTGTGTGTGTGTGTGTGTGTGTGTGTGTGTGTGTGTGTGTGTGTGTGTGTGTGTGTGTGTGTGTGTGTGTGTGTGTGTGTGTGTGTGTGTGTGTGTGTGTGTGTGTGTGTGTGTGTGTGTGTGTGTGTGTGTGTGTGTGTGTGTGTGTGTGTGTGTGTGTGTTTCCATACACAGATCCAGGGGTGTTTGAGGGCCTCTGCGGTGGTGATGCGTTTGCCAGGGTTGATGGTCAACATCTTATTGATCAGGTCTTTGGCATCAGGAGTCACTGTGTCCCACTCTGGGGATGGGAACTATAGACACACATTACACACAATCAGTCAGTCCATCAATCAATCAATACATTCCACCATTCTGTCTATCAATTCATTAATTTCCAACACCAGTGGAGAGAGAGACAGAGAGAGAGAGAGAGAGAGAGAGAGAGAGAGAGAGAGAGAGAGAGAGAGAGAGAGAGGAGAGAGAGAGAGAGAGAGAGAGAGAGAGAGAGAGAGAGAGAGAGAGAGAGAGAGAGAGAGAGAGAGAGAGAGAGAGAGAGAGAGAGAGAGAGAGAGAGAGGTTGGTAGTTCTCTTGTCGTAGAGAGGAGAGAGTCAGTCAGACAGAGAGATAGACAGACAGACAGACAGACAGACAGACAGACAGACAGACAGACAGACAGACAGACAGACAGACAGACAGATAGAGGTTGGTAGTTCTCCTGTCATAGAGAGGAGAGAGTCAGACAGACAGACAGACAGACAGACAGACAGACAGACAGACAGACAGACAGACAGACAGACAGACAGACAGACAGACAGACAGACAGACAGACAGATAGATAGATAGATAGATAGATAGATAGATAGATAGATAGATAGATAGATAGATAGATAGATAGATAGATAGATAGATAGATAGGTTGGTTGTTCTCCTGTCGTAGAGAGGAGAGAGTCAGTCAGACAGAGAGATAGAGGTTGGTAGTTCTCCTGTCGTAGAGAGGAGAGAGTCAGACAGACAGAGAGATAGAGGTTGGTAGTTCTCCTGTCGTAGAGAGGAGAGAGTCAGTCAGTCAGACAGAGAGATAGATAGAGGTTGGTAGTTCTCCTGTCATAGAGAGGAGAGAGTCAGACAGACAGACAGACAGACAGACAGACAGACAGACAGACAGACAGACAGACAGACAGACAGACAGACAGACAGACAGACAGACAGACAGACAGACAGACAGACAGACAGACAGACAGACAGACAGACAGACAGACAGACAGACAGACAGACAGACAGACAGACAGACAGACAGACAGACAGACAGACAGACAGACAGATAGAGGTTGGTAGTTCTCCTGTCATAGAGAGGAGAGAGTCAGTCAGACAGAGAGATAGATAGAGGTTGGTAGTTCTCCTGTCGTAGAGAGGAGAGTCAGTCAGTCAGACAGAGAGATAGATAGAGGTTGGTAGTTCTCCTGTCGTAGAGAGGAGAGAGTCAGTCAGTCAGACAGAGAGATAGAGGTTGGTTGTTCTCCTGTCGTAGAGAGGAGAGAGTCAGTCAGTCAGACAGAGAGATAGATAGAGGTTGGTAGTTCTCCTGTCGTAGAGAGGAGAGTCAGTCAGTCAGACAGAGAGATAGACAGACAGAGAGAGAGATAGATAGAGGTTGGTTGTTCTCCTGTCGTAGAGAGGAGAGAGTCAGTCAGACAGAGAGATAGACAGACAGAGAGAGAGATAGATAGAGGTTGGTTGTTCTCTTGTCGTAGAGAGGAGAGAGTCAGTCAGACAGAGAGATAGACAGACAGAGAGAGAGATAGATAAAGGTTGGTAGTTCTCCTGTCGTAGAGAGGAGAGAGTCAGTCAGACAGAGAGACAGACAGACAGAGAGAGAGATAGATAGAGGTTGGTTGTTCTCCTGTCGTAGAGAGGAGAGAGTCAGTCAGACAGAGAGACAGACAGACAGAGAGAGAGATAGATAGAGGTTGGTAGTTCTCCTGTTGTAGAGAGGAGAGAGTCAGTCAGACAGAGAGACAGACAGACAGAGAGAGAGATAGATAGAGGTTGGTTGTTCTCCTGTCGTAGAGAGGAGAGAGTCAGACAGACAGAGAGATAGACAGACAGAGATA
>NW_025747591.1:42500-45000 GCF_021184085.1 Oncorhynchus gorbuscha
GGGGAGGGAGGGAGGGAGGGAGGGAGGGAGGAGGGAGGGAGGCGGGGAGGGAGGCGGGAGGGAGGGAGGGGTTTGAGGAGGGAGGGAGGGAGGGAGGCGGGGAGGGAGGGAGGGGGGAGGGAGGGAGGGAGGGAGGGAGGGAGGGAGGGGGGAGGGAGGGAGGGGGGGGGGGGGGAGGGGAGGAGGGAGGGAGGGAGGGAGGAGGGAGGGAGGGAGGGAGGGAGGGAGGGAGGGGGAGGGAGGGAGGGAGGGAGGGAGGGAGGGAGGGAGGGAGGGGGAGGGAGGGAGGGAGGGAGGGAGGGAGGGGGAGGGGGGGGGGGGAGGGAGGGAGGGAGGGAGGGAGGGAGGGAGGGGGAGGGAGGGAGGGGGGGGGGGGAGGGAGGGAGGGAGGAGGGGAGGGAGGGAGGGGGAGGGAGGGAGGGAGGGAGGGAGGGGAGGGGGAGGGGGGAGGAGGGAGGGAGGGAGGGAGGAGGGAGGGAGGGGAGGGAGGGAGGGAGGGAGGAGGGGGGGGGAGGGAGGGAGGGAGGGGGAGGGAGGGAGGCGGGGAGGGAGGGAGGGAGGGAGGGAGGGAGGGGGAGGGAGGGGGAGGGAGGGAGGGAGGCGGGGAGGGAGGGAGGCGGGGAGGGAGGGAGGGAGGGAGGGAGGGAGGGAGGGAGGGAGGGAGGGAGGGAGGGAGGGAGGGAGGGGGAGGGAGGGGGAGGGAGGAGGAGGCGGGGGAGGGAGGGAGGCGGGGAGGGAGGGAGGGAGGGAATAAATGGATGAGTGTATCAATAGTTTGATTGATTGATTTGAGTAATTGTTTCAGCAAATAATTAATTGATTACTTGAGTGAGTCATTCATTGATTAAATCGATCAATCAGTACATTTGATAAAAAATGTTTAGTGATTCTTATCCAGAGCGACTTACAGGACTAATGAGGGCAAATCAACAGTTTTTCACCTAGTCAGCTCAGGGATTTGAACCAGTGACCTTTCTTTTAGGCTAACTACCGCCCTGACAATTCAAAAGTGGTAAGAGGTTCGGGGTTAATTCTAGGCCAGGTCTGTGTGTCCTCTAATACACTAGTGTGCAGACCCGACCCGACCCGAACCGCACTGTGCTGGCTTGGCATTATTCATTTTCCCATTAGCCTTTCACTCACAGCACTCACAGTACTCACAGCACTCACAGTACTCACAGCACTCACAGTACCAGAAACTACAGTGGAGGCTAGTTCAGCTCGGCTTGTTTCAGCTCAGTAGTGTGAAAAAAAAAAAATTTTCTGTCCCTGTCCCATAAGAGAGAAGCCACTCCACGATACTCACCAAACCATGCCTGTTGGTCGCCCTGCACCTCGATGGCGAGCCCAAAGTCAGCTAGCTTAACCGCCGCCCCCTTCAGCTTACTGGCCAATAGGAGGTTCTCAGGCTGGAGGGGGGGGCGGAGTCAAAATGGGTTAGAGGTAACAGGACGCTCCTGGTAACTGTTGGCCGTAGACACAGATGTACAATCAGGTTTAGCCTCACGCAAGGTTGTCACTTTCTGGCTAAGCTGCAAAGTCAGAACCTAGGCTAGGCCAATTGTGCATCGCCCCACGGACCTCCCGGTCGCAGCCGGTTACGACAAAGCCTGGGTGCAAATCCAGAGTTAAGGGCGCTGCAGTACAGCGCCCTTAACCATTGTGCCACCCGGGATCCCCTCGTCATTTTCTACAATTTATCTCCTTAAAACCTGTTGTGACTAGGGGGCAATATTTTCATTTTTGGAAAAATAATGTACCCAAAGTAAACGGGACATTTTGTGAGGACAAGATGCTAGAATATGCATATAATTGACAGCTTAGGATAGAAAACACTCTAAAGTTTCCAAAACTGTAAAAATATTGTCTGTGAGTATAATCAGAACTGATATTGCAGTCGGAAGCCTGAGAAAAAGCCAACCAGGAAGTGCCTCGTGTTTTGAAAGCTCTGCGTTCCAATGCGTCCCTATTGAGCAGTGAATGGGCTATCAACCAGATTACTTTTCCTCCATATTCCCCAAGGTGTCTACAGCATTGTGACGTAGTTTTACGTCTTTATGTTGAAGAATACCCGTAAGCGGCTACAATGTGTAAGTGGTCACCTGATGGCTCCCAGAGTGATTCTCGCGTAAAATACAGAGGTAGCCATTACTCCAATCGGTCCTCCTGAAAAACCAATTGTCCCGGTGGATATATTATCGAATAGATATTTGAAAAACACCTTGAGGATGGATTATAAACAACGCTTGCCATGTTTCTGTCGATATTATGGAGCTAATTTGGAATATTTTTTGGCATTTTCGTGACCGTAATTTCCGATCGATTTCTCAGCCAAACGTGAAGAACAAACGGAGCTATTTCGCCGACAAAAAAAATATTTTTGGAAAAAATGAACATTGGCTATCTAACTGGGAGTCTCGTGAGTGAAAACATTTGAAGCTCATCAAAGCTAAACGATTTGATTGCTTTTCTGATTTTCGTGACCAAGTTAACTGCTGCT
>NW_025747591.1:47500-51196 GCF_021184085.1 Oncorhynchus gorbuscha
TCTGTTTGATCAGAGTAAAGTAACAGCCCACTACAGATTACAGAGTTAAACAATACTCTCTCTGTTTGATCAGAGTAAAGTAACAGCCCTCTACAGATTACAGAGTTAAACAAACAACACCAGCTAACAGGGCAACACACAGACAACACAGATGAATCATTCTAGAACTATATACAGTACCTTCTCTCTCCCCATCATGCCTTCCCCCCTCCACCCTCCACCCTCTCGCTCTTCCCCCTTCCACCCTCTACGCTCTTCCCCCTTCCACCCTAAAGTAACAGCCCGCTCTTCCCCCCCTCCACCCTCTCACTCTTCCCCCTTCCACCCTCTCGCTCTTCCCCCTTCCACCCTCTCGCTCTTCCCCCCTTCCACCCTCTCGCTCTTCCCCCTTCCACCCTCTCGCTCTTCCCACCCTCCACCCTCTCACTCTTCCCCCCTTCCACCCTCTCGCTCTTCCCCCTCCACCCTCTCACTCTTCCCCCTTCCACCCTCTTGCTCTTCCCCCTCCACCCTCTCACTCTTCCCCCTTCCACCCTCTCGCTCTTCCCCCTTCCACCCTCTCGCTCTTCCCCCTCCACTCTCTCGCTCTTCCCCCTTTCACCCTCTCTCGCTCTTCCCCCTTCCACCCTCTCGCTCTTCCCCCTTCCACCCTCTCGCTCTTCCCCCTTCCACCCTCTCGCTCTTCCCCCTTCCACCCTCTCGCTCTTCCCCACCTCCACCCTCTCACTCTTCCCCCTTCCACCCTCTCGCTCTTCCCCACTCCACCTTCTCGCTCTTCCCCCTTCCACCCTCTCGCTCTTCCCCCTTCCACCCTCTCGCTCTTCCCCCTCCACTCTCTCGCTCTTCCCCCTTCCACCCTCTCGCTCTTCCCCCTTCCACCCTCTCGCTCTTCCCCACTCCACCTTCTCGCTCTTCCCTCTTATCTCTCTCTCCTCCTCTCTTTACAGAGGTCGTAATTCAACATAAAGTCTGTAGTGTGAAGTATGTTCCATATCTATGGATAGGTCCCCAAATTGCACCCTATCCCTTATGTAGTGCACACATTTTGAGTCCTATGAGTTGCCATGGCGCCCTAGAAGCCCTGCTAGCAGCCTAAGTACATATTCAGTTGTTTGTAATTGTTGTTTTTTGAAAAATCATCTCTTTCGTTTTTTTTTGTTGATAACATAGAGATTTTATTGCATGTATCTGGTGCTTTTTGAGCCATGGATTTACAGGTTGACGGTCAGGGGAACACTATGGCCATGGATTTACAGGTTGACGGACAGGGGAACACTATGGCCATGGATTTACAGGTTGACGGACAGGGGAACACTATGGCCATGGATTTACAGGTTGACGGTCAGGGGAACACTATGGCCATGGATTTACAGGTTGACGGACAGGGGAACACTATGGCCATGGATTTACAGGTTGACGGACAGGGGAACACTATGGCCATGGATTTACAGGTTGACGGACAGGGGAACACTATGGCCATGGATTTACAGGGTTGACGGACATGGGAACACTCTTTGGCTAGCTAGTGTCATGACTCTCCTGTGAGGATCCAAAGACCGGGTTACAACGGATCAACACCCGTCAGACCTCTCTCACCCGCAGAGGGGAGGAGGGATTGATGTGGGGGGTTTATAACACCAGACCTCTCACCTGCAGAGGGGAGGAGGGATTGATGTGGGGGGTTTATAACACCAGACCTCTCTCACCTGCAGAGGGGAGGAGGGATTGATGTGGGGGGTTTTATAACACCAGACCTCTCTCACCTGCAGAGGGGAGGAGGGATTGATGTGGGGGTTTATAACACCAGACCTCTCTCACCCGCAGAGGGGAGGAGGGATTGATGTGGGGGGTTATAACACCAGACCTCTCTCACCCGCAGAGGGGAGGAGGGATTGATGTGGGGGTTTATAACACCAGACCCTCTCACCTGCAGAGGGGAGGAGGGATTGATGTGGGGGTTTATAACACCAGACCTCTCTCACCCGCAGAGGGGAGGAGGGATTGATGTGGGGGGTTTATAACACCAGACCTCTCTCACCTGCAGAGTGGAGGAGGGATTGATGTGGGGGGTTTTATAACACCAGACCTCTCTCACCTGCAGAGGGGAGGAGGGATTGATGGGGGGTTTATAACACCAGACCTCTCTCACCTGCAGAGGGGAGGAGGGATTGATGTGGGGGGGTTTTATAACACCAGACCTCTCTCACCTGCAGAGGGGAGGAGGGATTGATGTGGGGGGTTTTATAACACCAGACCTCTCTCACCTGCAGAGGGGTGGAGGGATTGATGTGGGGGGGTTTATAACACCTCACGTTCGGTCGTAAATTGTAAATCTCTAGGACGGAGGGAAACTTTCTCTCTCTGCACTTTAAAAATTGAGATTGGAATATTTTTTTTTTTACAGAGACGTTTTGCCGCCCAAAAACTCAGTGTCACTGTCCACTGTCCGTACCATTTGTGTGGTACGGAATGATCAGTTAAGGCTGGGGTTTGTGCAATTGCAAGGAGAATGCGACGTTCAGAATTATGAGACTGAGACTGATGAGGTAATGATTAATTAAATGAATGTTATACGTCTTATAAATCATCTAGAGTTTAATCCGGGAGATGGCAACTCGGTAAAGAACTTCTTCCCGTGGTGCCCCAATTCTTAAATAGTTAATTGTTTCATGATTAATTTAATCGAGAATTACACCTAGTTAGTTGATTCGATACATAACAGTCACCAGATTAATTAAAGCCACGACACGACACTGGCTAGCTGGCTAATGTTTTTTTGTTTGAATGATGCAGCTAGACACTGTACCAGCTTTTGGGTTTTACCCTGGCTGCCTGTTCCTGGTCTTTTGAAAACATCTGAGGAGTCACCTGAAGCGTGAGAGGAATGGGAGATACAGTTGAGGAATGCAGTGCTGAGGCAGAGGGCTCATAGTGAGGACGACTGGCTACTACTCTGAACGGTGTGTGGTGAACATTCTGGTGCCCAAAGCTGCTGTACTGGTTGATCTAACTACAGTTAGAGTATTCATGATGATATACTGGTTGATCTATTCATGATGTAACTATAGCTAGACTATTAATAGTGATGTACTGGTTGATCTATTCATTGTGATGTAGTGATCTATCTAACTATAGCTAGACTATTCATGATGATGTACTGGTTGGTCTAACTAAAGCTAGACTATTCATGATGATGTACTGGTTGGTCTAACTATAGCTAGACTATTCATGATGATGTACTGGTTGATCTAACTATAGCTAGACTATTCATGATGATGTAGTGGTTGATCTAACTATAGCTAGAGTATTCATGACGATGTAGTGGTTGATGTAACTATAGCTAGACTATTCATGATGATGTACTGGTTGATCTAACAATAGCTAGACTATTCATGATGATGTACTGGTTGGTCTAATTAAAGCTAGACTATTCATGATGATGTACTGGTTGGTCTAACTAAAGCTAGACTATTCATGGTGATGTACTGGTTGGTCTAACTAAAGCTAGACTATTCATGGTGATGTACTGGTTGATCTAACTATAGCTAGACTATTCATGATGATGTACTGGTTGGTCTAACTAAAGCTAGACTATTCATGGTGATGTACTGGTTGATCTAACTATAGCTAGACTATTCATGATGATGTACTGGTTGATCTAACTATAGCTAGACTATTCATGGTGATGTACTGGTT
>NW_025747592.1:0-10000 GCF_021184085.1 Oncorhynchus gorbuscha
GCCCACAATCCTAGCTGCTTTCAATCACCATGCTCTACCAACTGAGTCACACATACAATGCCCACAATCCAAGCGTTTTCAATCACCATGCTCTACCATCTGAGTCACACATACAATGCCCACAATCCTAGCGTTTCAATCGCCATGCTCTACCAACTGAGTCACACATACAATGCCCACAATCCTAGCGCTTCAATCGCCATGCTCTACCAACTGAGTCACACATACAATACCCACAATCCTAGTCACACATACAATTCAATCACCATGCTCTACCAACTGAGTCACACATACAATGCCCACAATCCTAGCGTTTCAATCGCCATGCTCTACCAACTGAGTCACACATACAATACCCCACAATCCTAGTGTTTCCAATCACCATGCTCTACCAACTGAGTCACACATACAATGCCCAACTTAGTTTAAATCCTGAGCGTTTCAATCGCCATGCTCTACCAACTGAGTCACACACATACAATGCCCACAACCAAGCCAAGCCAATGAGCCATGCTCTGCCAACTGAGTCACACATCACACACAATGCCCACAATCCTAGCGTTTCAATCGCCATACTCTACCAACTGAGTCACACATACAATGCCCACAATCCTAGCGTTTCAATCACCATGCTCTACCAACTGAGTCACAAATACAATGCCCACAATCCTAGCGTTTCAATCACCATGCTCTACCAACTGAGTCACACATACAGGACAATTTATTTATGACGCTCCTCAAGTAAAACTACAGGTGTCATATTGATTTGTGTTTTGATAAAACTACAGGTGTCATATTGAGTTGTGTTTGATAAAAACTACAGGTGTCATATTGAGTTGTGTTTTTGATCAAACTACAGGTGTCATATTGAGTTGTGTTTTGATAAAGCTACAGGTGTCATATTGAGTTGTGTTTTGATAAAAACTACAGGTGTCATATTGAGTTGTGTTTTGATCAAACTACAGGTGTCATATTGAGTTGTGTTTTGATCAAACTACAGGTGTCATATTGAGTTGTGTTTTGATCAAACTACAGGTGTCATATTGAGTTGTGTTTTGATCAAACTACAGGTGTCATATTGAGTTGTGTTTTGATCAAACTACAGGTGTCATATTGAGTTGTGTTTTGATAAAACTACAGGTGTCATATTGAGTTGTGTTTTGATAAAACTACAGGTGTCATATTGAGTTGTGTTTTGATCAAACTACAGGTGTCATATTGAGTTGTGTTTTGATCAAACTACAGGTGTCATATTGAGTTGTGTTTTGATCAAACTACAGGTGTCATATTGAGTTGTGTTTTTGATCAAACTACAGGTGTCATATTGAGCTGTGTTTTGATCAAACTACAGGTGTCATATTGATTTGTGTTTTGATCAAACTACAGGTGTCATATTGAGTTGTGTTTTGATCAAACTACAGGTGTCATATTGAGCTGTGTTTTGATCAAACTACAGGTGTCATATTGATTTGTGTTTTGATCAAACTACAGGTGTCATATTGAGTTGTGTTTTGATCAAACTACAGGTGTCATATTGAGTTGTGTTTTGATCAAACTACAGGTGTCATATTGAAGTTGTGTTTTGATCAAATATGGAGCGATTATGTTTTAGAGCCCTCAGAGCACCAGCAATGAGAAAGCTCGTTACCAACAAATATACACCTTTCTCCTTATTGAAAACTCTCACAAATATACACCTTTCTCCTTATTGAAAAAAACCTCTCACAAATATACACCTTTCTCCTTATTGAAAACCTCTCACAAATATACACCTTTCTCCTTATTGAAAAACCTCTCACAAATATACACCTTTCTCCTTATTGAAAACCTCTCACAAATATACACCTTTCTCCTTATTGAAAAAACCTCTCACAAATATACACCTTTCTCCTTATTGAAAAACCTCTCACAAATATACACCTTTCTCCTTATTGAAAAACCTCACAAATATACACCTTTCTCCTTATTGAAAAACCTCACAAATATACACCTTTCTCCTTATTGAAAAACCTCTCACAAATATACACCTTTCTCCTTATTGAAAACCTCTCACAAATATACACCTTTCTCCTTATTGAAAAACCTCTCACAAATATACACCTTTCTCCTTATTGAAAACCTCTCACAAATATACACCTTTCTCCTTATTGAAAAACCTCTCACAAATATACACCTTTCTCCTTATTGAAAACCTCTCACAAATATACACCTTTCTCCTTATTGAAAACCTCTCACAAATATACACCTTTCTCCTTATTGAAAACCTCTCACAAATATACACCTTTCTCCTTATTGGAAAACCTCTCACAAATATACACCTTTCTCCTTATTGAAAAACCTCTCACAAATATACACCTTTCTCCTTATTGAAAACCTCTCACAAATATACACCTTTTCTCCTTATTGAAAACCTCTCACAAATATACACCTTTCTCCTTATTGAAAAACCTCTCACAAATATACACCTTTCTCCTTATTGAAAAACCTCTCACAAATATACACCTTTCTCCTTATTGATAAGCCATATTTGTTTGATGTAACGTTTTACAGCTTTCAGAGTCTCTGAGAGCAGCCAGCCAGCCAGCCAGCCAGCCAGCCAGCCAGCCAGCCAGCCAGCCAGCCAGCCAGCCAGTAACACCCTCCTACAGTTATCTCTACCCCAGAGTCTCCGAGAGCAGCCAGCCAGCCAGCCAGCCAGCCAGTAACACTCTCCTACAGTTATCTCTACCCCAGAGTCTCTGAGAGCAGCCAGCCAGCCAGTCAGCCAGTAATACTCTCCTACAGTTATCTCTACCCCAGCCTCTGTGGGAAGACAAACTCAAAGTTAGCAGAACACATCTAAATACACAGGCCACTTGAAACTACCTCGTTCCACACACAAACCCGTCATTTCCCCATACTCTCCCCATCGCTCCCTCCACTGGCGGAGAGAGAGAGAGAGAGAAGAAAAACAACTTTTAAAAGTTAATTGAATTCTGGGGCCTAGTCATTCCCTGTGCATATACATGAGCGTTAATATGGAAGGTAAGGAGGTCTGCTTTTTCAAGATGGCGTAATCGTTTCCCATCAGTTTTCCCTCCTCCTCTCTATTTAAAAATGAAGTATTAAGAGACGTAGTCTCCCTTCTACAACGAGTGGGAGTGGAGAAGCAGATACATGCAAATTAGGTAGCGGGGGAGGAGGGGGGTATAGGGGGATGGGTGTTGTCTCCTGATAAGGGTGTCTGTATTCCCCTCCTGGGCGAGAGAGGGAGAGAGGAAGAGATGGGGGAGAGAGAAGGGGAGAGAGGAAGAGATGGGGAGAGAGAGAAGGAGAGAGAGAGGAAGAGATGGGGAGAGAGAGAAGGGAGAGAGGAAGAGATGGGGAGAGAGAGAAGAAGAGAGAGGAAGAGATGGGGAGAGAGAGAAGGAGAGAGAGGAAGAGATGGGGAGAGAGAGAAGAAGAGAGAGGGAGAGATGGGGAGAGAGAGAAGGAGAGAGAGGAAGAGATGGGGAGAGAGAGAAGGGGAGAGAGGGAGAGATGGGGAGAGAGAGAAGGGGAGAGAGGAAGAGATGGGGAGAGAGAGAAGGGGAGAGAGGAAGAGATGGGGAGAGAGAGAAGGGGAGAGAGGGAGAGATGGGGAGAGAGGAAGAGATGGGGAGAGAGAGAAGGAGAGAGAGGAAGAGATGGGGAGAGAGGAAGAGATGGGGGGAGAGAGAAGGGGAGAGAGGAAGAGATGGGGAGAGAGAGAAGGGGAGAGAGGAAGAGATGGGGAGAGAGAGAAGGAGAGAGAGGAAGAGAAGGGGAGAGAGGAAGAGATGGGGAGAGAGAGAAGGGAGAGAGGAAGAGATGGGGAGAGAGAGATGGGGAGAGAGGAAGAGATGGGGGAGAGAGAAGGAGAGAGAGGGAGAGATGGGGAGAGAGGAAGAGATGGGGAGAGAGAGAAAGAGACAGAGGAAGAGAAGGGGAGAGAGAAGGGGAGAGAGGAAGAGATGGGGAGAGAGAGAAGGGGAGAGAGGAAGAGATGGGGAGAGAGAAGGGGAGAGAGGAAGAGATGGGGAGAGAGAGAAGGGGAGAGAGGAAGAGATGGGGAGAGAGAGAAGGAGAGAGAGGAAGAGATGGGGAGAGAGGAAGCGATGGGGGAGAGAGAAGGGGAGAGAGGAAGAGATGGGGAGAGAGAGAAGGAGAGAGAGGAAGAGATGGGGAGAGAGAGAAGGGGAGAGAGGAAGCGATGGGGAGAGAGAAGGGAGAGAGGAAGAGATGGGGAGAGAGAGAAGGGGAGAGAGGAAGCGATGGGGAGAGAGAAGGAGAGAGAGGAAGAGATGGGGAGAGAGGAAGAGATGGGAGAGAGAGAGAAAGAGACAGAGGAAGAGAAGGGAGAGAGAGAAGGAGAGAGAAGGAAGAGATGGAAGAGAGGAAGAGATGGGGGAGAGAGAAAGAGACAGAGGAAGAGAAGGGGAGAGAGGAAGAGATGGGAGAGAGAGAAGGGGGGAGAGGAAGAGATGGGGAGATAGGAAGAGATGGGGAGAGAGAGAAGAGAGAGAGGAGAGATGGGGAGAGAGGAAGAGATGGGGGGAGAGAGAAGGAGAGAGAGGAAGAGATGGGGAGAGAGAGAAGGGGAGAGAGGAAGAGATGGGGAGAGAGAGAGGAGGAGAGAGAGGAAGAGATGGGAGAGAGAGAAGGAGAGAGAGGAAGAGATGGGGGAGAGAGAAGGAGAGAGGAAGAGATGGGAGAGAGAAGAGAAGGAGAGAGAGGAAGAGATGGGGAGAGAGGAAGAGATGGGGAGAGAGAGAGAAGGAGAGAGAGGAAGAGATGGGGAGAGAGAGAAGGAGAGAGGGAAGAGAGATGGGGAGAGAGAAGGGGAGAGAGGAAGAGATGGGGAGGAGAGAGAGAAGGAGAGAGAGGAAGAGATGGGGAGAGAGGAAGAGATGGGGAGAGAGAGAAGGGGAGAGAGGAAGAGATGGGGAGAGAGAGAAGTAGAGAGAGGAAGAGATGGGGAGAGAGAGAGAGAGAGGAAGAGATGGGGAGAGAGAGAAGGAGAGAGGAAGAGATGGGGAGAGAGAGAAGGGAGAGAGGAAGAGATGGGGAGAGAGAGAAGGAGAGAGAGGAAGAGATGGGGAGAGAGAAGGGGAGAGAGGAAGAGATGGGGAGAGAGAGAAGGGAGAGAGAGAGGAGAGATGGGAGAGAGAAGGGGAGAGAGGAAGAGATGGGGAGAGAGAGAAGGAGAGAGGAAGCGATGGGGAGAGAGAAGGAGAGAGGAAGAGATGGGGAGAGAGAGAAGGGGAGAGAGGAAGGAAGGGGGAGAGCGAAGGGAGAGAGAGGAAGATGGGGAGAGAAGGAAGAGATGGGGAGAGAGAAAGAGACAGAGGAAGAGAAGGGAGAGAGGAAGAGATGGGGAGAGAGAGAAGGGGGAGAGGAAGAGATGGGGAGAGAGGAAGAGAGAGAGGAGAAAGAGAGAGAGGAAGAGATGGGGAGAGAGGAAGAGATGGGGGGAGAGAGAAGGAGAGAGAGAGGAAGAGATGGGGAGAGAGAAGGGGAGAGGAAGAGATGGGGAGAGAGAGAGGAGGAGAGAGAGGAAGAGATGGGGAGAGAGAGAAGGGAGAGAGGAAGAGATGGGGGAGAGAGAAGGAGAGAGGAAGAGATGGGGAGAGAGAGAAGGAGAGAGGAAGAGATGGGGGAGGAAGAGATGGGGAGAAGGGGAGAGAGGAAGAGATGGGGAGAGAGAGAAGGAGAGAGAGGAAGAGATGGGGGAGAGAGAAGGGGAGAGAGGAAGAGATGGGGGGAGGAAGGAGAGAGAGGAAGAGATGGGGAGAGAGGAAGAGATGGGGAGAGAGAGAAGGAGGAGAGAGGAAGAGATGGGAGAGAGAGAAGAGAGAGGAAGAGATGGGGAGAGAGAGAAGAGAGAGAGGAAGAGATGGGGAGAGAGAGAAGGGGAGAGGAGGAAGAGATGGGGAGAGAGAGAAGGGGAGAGAGGAAGAGATGGGGAGAGAGAGAAGAGAGAGGGAAGAGATGGGGAGAGAGAAGGGGAGAGAGGAAGAGATGGGGAGAGAGAGAGGGGGGAGAGGAAGAGATGGGGAGAGAGAGAAGGAGAGAGGAAGAGATGGGGGAGAGAGAAGGAGAGAGAGGAAGAGATGGGGGAGAGGAAGAGAGAGAGGAAGAGATGGGGAGAGAGAGAGAAGGAGAGAGAGGAAGAGATGGGGAGAGAGAAGGAGAAGAGAGAGATGGGGGGAGAGAGAGAAGAGAGAGAGGAAGAGATGGGGGAGAGAGAAGGGAGAGAGGAAGAGATGGGGAGAGAGAGAAGGAGAGAGAGGAAGAGATGGGGGAGAGGAAGAGATGGGGGAGAGAGAGAAGGAGAGAGGAAGAGATGGGGAGAGAGGAAGAGATGGGGAGAGAGGAAAGAGAGAGAGGAAGAGATGGGAGAGAGGAAGAGATGGGGGGAGAGGAGAGAGAGAGGAAGAGATGGGAGAGAGGAAGAGATGGGGGGAGAGAGAAGGGGAGAGAGGAAGAGATGGGGAGAGAGGAAGAGATGGAGGAAAGAGAAAGAGAGAGAGGAAGAGATGGGGAGAGAGGAAGAGAGGGGAGAGAGGAAGAATGGGGAGAGAGGAAGAGATGGGAGAGAGGAAGAGATGGGGAGAGAGGAAGAGATGGGGAGAGAGGAAGAGATGGGAGAGAGGAAGAGATGGGAGAGAGGAAGAGATGGGGAGAGAGGAAGAGAAGGGAGAGAGGAAGAGATGGAGAGAAGAGATGGGGAAGAGAAGGAGAGAGAGAGATGGGGAGAGGGAGAGAGGAAGAGATGGGAGAGAGGAAGAGATGGGGAGAGATGGGAGAGAGAGGAGAGAGAGAGGAAGAGATGGGAGAGAGAGAGAGGGGAGAGAGGGAGAGATGGGGAGAGAGGAAGAGAGAGAGGGAGAGATGGGAGAGAGGAAGAGATGGGGAGAGAGGAGATGGAGAGAGAGGAAGAGAGAGGAAGAGATGGGAGAGAGGAAGAGATGGGGAGAGAGGAAGAGATGGGGAGAGAGGGAGAGATGGGGGGAGAGAAGAGATGGGGAGAGAGGAAGAGATGGGGAGAGAGGAAGAGAGAGGGAGGAGATGGGAGAGAGAGAGAGAGAGAGGAAGAGATGGGGAGGAAGAGATGGGGAGAGAGGGAGAGATGGGAGAGAGAGGAAGAGAGAGAGGAAGAGATGGGAGAGAGGAAGAGATGGGGAGAGAGGAAGAGATGGGGAGAGAGGAAGAGAGAGAGGAAGAGATGGGAGAGAGGAAGACATGGGGAGAGAGGAAGAGAGAGAGGAAGAGATGGGAGAGAGGAAGAGATGGGGAGAGAGGAAGAGATGGGGAGGGGAGAGAGGAAGAGATGGGAGAGAGGAAGAGACAGAGAAGAGATGGAGAGAGAGAGGAAGAGAGAGAGAGAGAGAGAGAGAGAGAGAGAGAGAGAGAGAGAGAGAGAGAGAGAGAGAGAGAGTCAGGTTGACTGACAGACTGACTAGCTAAGAATTATTACATGGAAACTGGTCATCCTGGTATGATGATGATTAGGTTCCTAATGGTGCAACTCTGGGGTGGACGTTTGGACTGGGGAGAACACACACACACGTACCCACTCAACCAGTCCCCACTTCCTCCCAACCCCCTAAATACCACACTTAACCTGTTCTTCAACCTATTCCAACACAACCCCACTACAACATCACCCACCCCAAATGATCTCACTTCTCCCGAACTCCCTTCTGCCTCAACATAGTACAATATAACCCACCAAAATACTATCACCTACGGCTTGTTATAATGTTAGTCGTTTCTGCATGAGGTTTGTGTTGTGAGGGCAGTGATTTGAAAGGACTTACATTCAGAGAAATCCTGTTTGTCAGTGTAGTAGTGGTGCTCTGATGGGACGGCTGCAAGAAAGAGGAGAGAACAGGAGGTCAACAACAACGAGGTACACTGTTCAAATCAAATCAAATCCAATTGTATTTGTCACATACACATGGTTAGCAGATGTTAATGCGAGTGTAGCGAAATGCTTGTGCTTCCAGTTCCGACAATGTTCTACTGTTCTACTGTTCCACAGTTCCGCTGTTCCGCTGTTCCACAGTTCCGCTGTTCCGCTGTTCCGCTGTTCCACAGTTCCGCTGTTCCGCTGTTCCGCAGTTCCGCTGTTCCGCTGTTCCACAGTTCCGCTGTTCCACAGTTCCGCTGTTCCACAGTTCCGCAGTTCCGCTGTTCCGCTGTTCCGCAGTTCCGCTGTTCCACAGTTCCGCTGTTCCACAGTTCCGCAGTTCCGCTGTTCCACAGTTCCGCTGTTCCGCTGTTCCACAGTTCCGCTGTTCCGCTGTTCCGCAGTTCCACAGTTCCGCTGTTCCACAGTTCCGCTGTTCCGCAGTTCCGCTGTTCCGCAGTTCCGCTGTTCCGCTGTTCCGCTGTTCCACAGTTCCGCTGTTCCACAGTTCCGCTGTTCCACAGTTCCGCTGTTCCGCTGTTCCGCAGTTCCGCTGTTCCACAGTTCCGCTGTTCCACAGTTCCACAGTTCCGCTGTTCCGCTGTTCCACAGTTCCGCTGTTCCACAGTTCCGCTGTTCCGCTGTTCCGCTGTTCCACAGTTCCGCTGTTCCGCTGTTCCGCTGTTCCACAGTTCCGCTGTTCCGCTGTTCCGCTGTTCCACAGTTCCGCTGTTCCGCTGTTCCGCTGTTCCGCTGTTCCGCTGTTCCGCTGTTCCGCCCGTTCCGCCGTTCCGCCGTTCCGCTGTTCCACTGTTCCACTGTTCTACTGTTCCTCTGTTCTACTGTTCTACTGTTTCAAGTGTATGATGTGTACGTGTCAGTGTTGTCTATGTGTCAAGAAAGGATTAGTGTGTGTGTGTGTGTGTGTGTGTGTGTGTGTGTGTGTGTGTGTGTGTGTGTGTGTGTGTGTGTGTGTGTGTGTGTGTGTGTGTGTGTGTGTGTGTGTGTGTGTGTGTGTGTTTCCAGGTGGGATAGGAGCAGCAAGCCAGTGCTAAACAGGGCCCCTCCAATCTGACCAGTCGACAGCCTAGCCCAAGCCTCCTCACTCAGCCGCCGGGAGCAGGAAAGTGGCCTGTCTGGTAAGATCTGGTAGGCCCCGCTGGCAGTTTAGCCCACTTCCAGGATTAGTGGCTCCTAATCAGATAAGAGGCCGAGAGGACACCCAGACACAGCCACCTGCTTCAGGACAGAGTAGGAGTAGCCCCTAGTTCCCCACACGCTGATCCAAGGTCAGTTTAGTGATTTCGCCCCCTACAGTTAAGGTCAGGGGGGAGCTGACCCTAGAGCTGAGGGTCACTGCGGGGAGGAGGAGCTGATTCCTAGATCTGAGGGTCTGGGGGGCGGGGAGTGGGAGCTGATCCTAGATCTGTGCCTAAGGGGTGAGGGACAGGAATTCTAATGAGCCTGGGACTCCCTCTTGTGGAAAGAACGGTGTCTTACATTTGAGGTTGATATCAGTGTGTGTGTGTGTGTGTGTGTGTGTGTGTGTGTGTGTGTGTGTGTGTGTGTGTGTGTGTGTGTGTGTGTGTGTGTGTGTGTGTGTGTGTGTGTGTGTGTGTGTGTGTGTGTGTGTGTGTGTGTGTGTGTGTGTGTGTGTGTGTGTGTGTGTGTGTGTGTGTGTGTGTGTGTTAATAGAGGCTATTATCAATTTGCACAGCTTAAATTAGCCGACGCGATGTGGTACTCTCTGCTCTGCTCTCTCTCTCTCTCTCTCCTTTGTTCTCCCTCTTCCTCTCTTCTCCTCCACTGAGATATCAAGACATCCTTCTGTAATCCTCCAAATGAAATGGCTTTGAGCAAGAGCATCATCTCACTGAAGATGGACAAGAGACGTGCAGCTGCTCAACATGCAGACGTGTGTGTGTGTGTGTGTGTGTGTGTGTGTGTGTGTGTGTGTGTGTGTAATAATAATGTGTGTGTGTGTGTGTGTGTGTGTGTGTGTGTGTGTGTAATGTGTGTGTGTGTGTGTGTGTGTGTGTGTGTGTGTGTGTGTGTGGTGGAAACTAAATATACATTCTAAACATACTT
>NW_025747592.1:15000-25000 GCF_021184085.1 Oncorhynchus gorbuscha
ACACCTGTAGTGAACACCTGTAGTGGTGATGAACACCTGTAGTGGTGATGAACACCTGTAGTGGTGATGAACACCTGTAGTGGTGATGAACACCTGTAGTGGTGATGAACACCTGTAGTGAACACCTGTAGTGGTGATGAACACCTGTAGTGGTGATGAACACCTGTAGTGGTGATGAACACCTGTAGTGGTGATGAACACCTGTAGTGGTGATGAACACCTGTAGTGGTGATGAACACCTGTAGTGGTGATGAACACCTGTAGTGGTGATGAACACCTGTAGTGAACACCTGTAGTGGTGATGAACACCTATAGTGAACACCTGTAGTGGTGATGAACACCTGTAGTGAACACCTGTAGTGGTGATGAACACCTATAGTGGTGATGAACACCTGTAGTGGTGATGAACACCTGTAGTGGTGATGAACACCTGTAGTGGTGATGAACACCTGTAGTGGTGATGAACACCTGTAGTGAACACCTGTAGTGGTGATGAACACCTGTAGTGAACACCTGTAGTGGTGATGAACACCTGTAGTGATGATGAACACCTGTAGTGGTGATGAACACCTGTAGTGGTGATGAACACCTGTAGTGGTGATGAACACCTGTAGTGGTGATGAACACCTGTAGTGGTGATGAACACCTGTAGTGAACACCTGTAGTGGTGATGAACACCTGTAGTGATGATGAACACCTGTAGTGATGATGAACACCTGTAGTGGTGATGAACACCTGTAGTGGTGATGAACACCTGTAGTGGTGATGAACACCTGTAGTGGTGATGAACACCTGTAGTGGTGATGAACACCTGTAGTGGTGATGAACACCTGTAGTGTGATGAACAGTAGTGGTGATGAACACCTGTAGTGATGATGAACACCTGTAGTGGTGATGAACACCTGTAGTGGTGATGAACACCTGTAGTGAACACCTGTAGTGGTGATGAACACCTGTAGTGGTGATGAACACCTGTAGTGGTGATGAACACCTGTAGTGAACACCTGTAGTGGTGATGAACACCTGTAGTGGTGATGAACACCTGTAGTGAACACCTGTAGTGGTGATGAACACCTGTAGTGGTGATGAACACCTGTAGTGGTGATGAACACCTGTAGTGAACACCTGTAGTGGTGATGAACACCTGTAGTGAACACCTGTAGTGGTGATGAACACCTGTAGTGGTGATGAACACCTGTAGTGGTGATGAACACCTGTAGTGGTGATGAACACCTGTAGTGGTGATGAACACCTGTAGTGATGATGAACACCTGTAGTGGTGATGAACACCTGTAGTGGTGATGAACACCTGTAGTGGTGATGAACACCTGTAGTGGTGATGCACACCTGTAGTGGTGATGAACACCTGTAGTGAACACCTGTAGTGGTGATGAACACCTGTAGTGGTGATGAACACCTGTAGTGGTGATGAACACCTGTAGTGGTGATGAACACCTGTGTGGTGATGAACACCTGTGAACAGTGGTGATGAACACCTGTAGTGGTGATGAACACCTGTACCTAGTGGTGATGAACACCTGTAGTGGTGATGAACACCTGTAGTGGTGATGAACACCTGTAGTGGTGATGAACACCTGTAGTGGTGATGAACACCTGTAGTGGTGATGAACACCTGTAGTGGTGATGAACACCTGTAGTGATGATGAACACCTGTAGTGGTGATGAACACCTGTAGTGGTGATGAACACCTGTAGTGGTGATGAACACCTGTAGTGGTGATGAACACCTGTAGTGGTGATGAACACATGTAGTGTGATGAACACCTGTAGTGGTGATGAACACCTGTAGTGGTGATGAACACCTGTAGTGGTGATGAACACCTGTAGTGGTGATGAACACCTGTAGTGGTGATGAACACCTGTAGTGGTGATGAACACCTGTAGTGATGAACACCTGTAGTGGTGATGAACACCTGTAGTGGTGATGAACACCTGTAGTGGTGATGAACACCTGTAGTGGTGATGAACACCTGTAGTGGTGATGAACACCTGTAGTGGTGATGACCTGTAGTGGTGATGAACACCTGTAGTGGTGATGAACACCTGTAGTGAACACCTGTAGTGGTGATGAACACCTATAGTGAACACCTGTAGTGGTGATGAACACCTGTAGTGAACACCTGTAGTGGTGATGAACACCTATAGTGGTGATGAACACCTGTAGTGGTGATGAACACCTGTAGTGGTGATGAACACCTGTAGTGGTGATGAACACCTGTAGTGGTGATGAACACCTGTAGTGAACACCTGTAGTGGTGATGAACACCTGTAGTGAACACCTGTAGTGGTGATGAACACCTGTAGTGATGATGAACACCTGTAGTGGTGATGAACACCTGTAGTGGTGATGAACACCTGTAGTGGTGATGAACACCTGTAGTGGTGATGAACACCTGTAGTGGTGATGAACACCTGTAGTGAACACCTGTAGTGGTGATGAACACCTGTAGTGGTGATGAACACCTGTAGTGATGATGAACACCTGTAGTGGTGATGAACACCTGTAGTGGTGATGAACACCTGTAGTGGTGATGAACACCTGTAGTGGTGATGAACACCTGTAGTGGTGATGAACACCTGTAGTGGTGATGAACACCTGTAGTGGTGATGAACACCTGTAGTGGTGATGAACACCTGTAGTGATGATGAACACCTGTAGTGGTGATGAACACCTGTAGTGGTGATGAACACCTGTAGTGAACACCTGAACAGTAGGTGATGAACACCTGTAGTGGTGATGAACACCTGTAGTGGTGATGAACACCTGTAGTGAACACCTGTAGTGGTGATGAACACCTGTAGTGGTGATGAACACCTGTAGTGAACACCTGTAGTGGTGATGAACACCTGTAGTGGTGATGAACACCTGTAGTGGTGATGAACACCTGTAGTGAACACCTGTAGTGGTGATGAACACCTGTAATGAACACCTGTAGTGGTGATGAACACCTGTAGTGGTGATGAACACCTGTAGTGGTGATGAACACCTGTAGTGGTGATGAACACCTGTAGTGGTGATGAACACCTGTAGTGATGATGAACACCTGTAGTGGTGATGAACACCTGTAGTGGTGATGAACACCTGTAGTGGTGATGAACACCTGTAGTGGTGATGCACACCTGTAGTGGTGATGAACACCTGTAGTGAACACCTGTAGTGGTGATGAACACCTGTAGTGAACACCTGTAGTGGTGATGAACACCTGTAGTGGTGATGAACACCTGTGTGGTGATGAACACCTGTAGTGGTGATGAACACCTGTAGTGGTGATGAACACCTGTAGTGGTGATGAACACCTGTGTGGTGATGAACACCTTTAGTGGTGATGAACACCTGTGTGGTGATGAACACCTGTAGTGGTGATGAACACCTGTAGTGGTGATGAACACCTGTAGTGGTGATGAACACCTGTAGTGATGATGAACACCTGTAGTGGTGATGAACACCTGTAGTGGTGATGAACACCTTTAGTGGTGATGAACACCTGTAGTGGTGATGAACACCTGTAGTGGTGATGAACACCTGTAGTGGTGATGAACACCTGTAGTGAACACCTGTAGTGGTGATGAACACCTGTAGTGGTGATGAACACCTGTAGTGATGATGAACACCTGTAGTGGTGATGAACACCTGTAGTGGTGATGAACACCTGTAGTGGTGATGAACACCTGTAGTGAACACCTGTAGTGGTGATGAACACCTGTAGTGAACACCTGTAGTGGTGATGAACACCTGTAGTGATGATGAACACCTGTAGTGGTGATGAACACCTGTAGTGGTGATGAACACCTGTAGTGGTGATGAACACCTGTAGTGGTGATGAACACCTGTAGTGGTGATGAACACCTGTAGTGAACACCTGTAGTGGTGATGAACACCTGTAGTGGTGATGAACACCTGTAGTGGTGATGAACAGTGGTGATGAACACCTGTAGTGGTGATGAACACCTGTAGTGGTGATGAACACCTGTAGTGGTGATGAACACCTGTAGTGGTGATGAACACCTGTAGTGGTGATGAACACCTGTAGTGGTGATGAACACCTGTAGTGGTGATGAACACCTGTAGTGGTGATGAACACCTGTAGTGGTGATGAACACCTGTAGTGGTGATGAACACCTGTAGTGGTGATGAACACCTGTAGTGGTGATGAACACCTGTAGGTGATGAACACCTGTAGTGGTGATGAACACCTGTAGTGGTGATGAACACCTGTAGTGGTGATGAACACCTGTAGTGGTGATGACACACCTGTAGTGGTGATGACACACCTGTAGTGGTGATGAACACCTGTAGTGGTGATGAACACCTGTAGTGGTGGTGATGAACACCTGTAGTGGTGATGTAGTGGTGATGAACACCTGTAGTGGTGATGAACACCTGTAGTGAACACCTGTAGTGGTGATGAACACCTGTAGTGGTGATGAACACCTGAGTGAACACCTGTAGTGGTGATGAACACCTGTAGTGGTGATGAACACCTGTAGATGAACACCTGTAGTGGTGATGAACACCTGTAGTGGTGATGAACACCTGTAGTGGTGATGAACACCTGTAGTGGTGATGAACACCTGTAGTGGTGATGAACACCTGATGAACACCTGTAGTGGTGATGAACACCTGTAGTGGTGATGATGAACACCTGTAGTGGTGATGAACACCTGTAGTGGTGATGAACACCTGTAGTGGTGATGAACACCTGTAGTGGTGATGAACATGAACACCTGTAGTGGTGATGAACACCTGTAGTGGTGATGAACACCTAGTGGTGTGAACACCTGTAGTGGTGATGAACACCTGTAGTGGTGATGAACACCTGTAGTGGTGAACACCTGTAGTGGTGATGAACACCTGTAGTGGTGATGAACACCTGTAGTGGTGAGTGAACACCTGTAGTGGTGATGAACACCTGTAGTGGTGATGAACACCTGTAGTGGTGATGAACACCTGTAGTGGTGATGAACACCTGTAGTGGTGATGAACACCTGTAGTGGTGATGAACACCTGTAGTGGTGATGAACACCTGATGAACACCTGTAGTGGTGATGAACACCTGTAGTGGTGATGAACACCTGTATGTAGGTGATGAACACCTGTAGTGGTGATGAACACCTGTAGTGATGATGAACACCTGTAGTGGTGATGAACACCTGTAGTGGTGATGAACACCTGTAGTGGTGATGAACACCTGTAATGGTGATGAACACCTGTAGTGGTGATGAACACCTGTAGTGGTGATGAACACCTTTAGTGGTGATGAACACCTGTAGTGGTGATGAACACCTGTAGTGGTGATGAACACCTGTAGTGGTGATGAACACCTGTAGTGGTGATGAACACCTGTAGTGAACACCTGTAGTGATGATGAACACCTGTAGTGGTGATGAACACCTGTAGTGGTGATGAACACCTGTAGTGGTGATGAACACATGGAGGGTGCTCAGGGTCTCTCTCTCACACACACACACACACACACACACACACACACACACACACACACACACACACACACACACACACACACACACACACACACACACACACACACACACACACACACACACACACACACACACACACACACGTGAACTCTAAGAAGGCCCTGCTATAGTACACACATCATAGGTAGTGGGGGGCAGGTAGAGATAAGTCCTTAGTTTGAATCCCCGAGCCGACCAGGTGAAATATCTGTCAATGTGCCCTTGAGCAAGGCACTTAACCTTCATTGCTCAGGGGTCAACGTTGATAATATCTGACCCGGGCTGTGACCCCACTCTCTGCTGGGATATGCAAAAAAATAATCTAACATTTACATTAGTGAAATATACACACCCAGCAAATGATGATGTATTAGTGATGAAGAACCTATCATTCCACACACATCACTGTCTGTTGATGAAGAGGACAAATCTCTCTCCCCACATCATCTCCCTCCCTCCCTCCCTCCCTCCCTCCCTCCCTCCCTCCCTCCCTCCCTCCCTCCCTCCCTCCCTCCCTCCCTCCATAATGCTGAGAGTGGACTCTCTCTTCCTTTCCCTCCCTCCCCCTCCCTCTCTCCATCCCTCCATAATGCTGAGAGTGGACTCTCCTTCCCTTTCTCTTTCTCTCCTGATCCCTCCCTCCCTCCCTCCATAATGCTGAGAGTGGACTCTCTCTTCCTTTCTGTCCCTCCCCCTCCCTCTCTCCAACCCTCCATAATGCTGAGAGTGGACTCTCTCTTCCTTTCCCTCCCTCCCCCTCCCTCTCTCCATCCCTCCATAATGCTGAGAGTGGACTCTCCTTCCCTTTCTCTTTCTCTCCTGATCCCTCCCTCCCTCCCTCCATAATGCTGAGAGTGGACTCTCTCTTCCTTTCCGTCCCTCCCCCTCCCTCTCTCCATCCCTCCATAATGCTGAGAGTGGACTCTCCTTCCCTTTCTCTTTCTCTCCTGATCCCTCCCTCCCTCCATAATGCTGAGAGTGGACTCTCTCTTCCTTTCCCTCCCTCCCCCTCCCTCCCTCCCTCCCTCCCTCTCTCCATCCCTCCATAATGCTGAGGATGGACTCTCCTTCCCTTTCTCTTTCTCTCCTGATCCCTCCCTCCCTCCCTCCATCTCTCTCGCTCCATATTGCTGAGGCTGAACTCTCTCTTATCTCTGTCCCTTGCTCCTGCTGTGGGGAAATAAACTCTCACTCCACCACTCACCTCCAACACACACACACACACACACACACACACACACACACACACACACACACACACACACACACACACACACACACACACACACACACACACACACACACACACACACACACACACACACACACACACACACACACACACACACACACACACACACACACACACACACACACACACAAACCTCCCTACAAATAATAAACAGATAAACATGGCGCCACTGAAACGCTGGGGTAGCAGCACTGCTGTATCACTGGGACTAGTTTACTGACATAAGAGGATTCTTTGTGTGTGTGTGTGTGTGTGTGTGTGTGTGTGTGTGTGTGTGTGTGTGTGTGTGTGCGTGCGTGCGTGCGTGCGTGCGTGCGTGTGTGTGTGTGTGTGTTTGCTTCCGCGTTCATGTGTGTCCATAAGAGGATTCCTTTATCCTATAATAACCTGCTTCAACTGGAAGTCAGCCCTTTTCTGAAGGGAAACCAATATGGCCATGAAGTGAGGAAAAGGAAATCTGTCATTTAGCAAAGAGAGATAGCTGGGCGACTGGGCGTTACAGTTCAGGGGTCACATCAGAGACAGTAGTATACCGGAGCTACCAAAAGGTTTCTGTAGGAACGGCATGTTTTCCTGGGTATCAATACGTTTGGATTGTTGGATTAGAGAACACTGGGATGCACTCTGTGTCTCTGTGTCCAGTCCACACTCTGTGTCTCCGTGTCTCCGTGTCCAGTCCATACTATGTGTCTCTGTGTCTCCGTGTCCAGTCCACACTCCGTGTCTCCGTGTCCAGTCCACACTCCGTGTCTCCGTGTCCAGTCCACACTCTGTGTCTCTGTGTCTCCGTGTCCAGTCCACACTCTGTGTCTCCGTGTCTCCGTGTCCAGTCCACTCTCTGTGTCCACGTGTCCAGTCTACACTCTGTGTCTCTATGTCCAGTCTACACTCTGTGTCTCTGTGTCTAGTCTACACTCTGTGTCTCTGTGTCCAGTCCACACTCTGTGTCTCTGTGTCCAGTCCACACTCGGTGTCTCCGTGTCCAGTCCACACTCGGTGTCTCCGTGTCTCTGTGTCCAGTCTACACTCTGTGTCTCCGTGTCCAGTCCACACGCTGTGTCTCCGTGTCCAGTCCACACTCTGTGTCTCTGTGTCCAGTCCACACTCGGTGTCTCTGTGTCCAGTCCACACGCTGTGTCTCTGTGTCCAGTCCACACTCGGTGTCTCCGTGTCTCCGTGTCCAGTCCACACTCTGTGTCTCTGTGTCCAGTCCACACTCGGTGTCTCCGTGTCCAGTCCACACTCGGTGTCTCCGTGTCTCTGTGTCCAGTCTACACTCTGTGTCTCCGTGTCCAGTCCACACGCTGTGTCTCCGTGTCCAGTCCACACTCTGTGTCTCTGTGTCCAGTCCACACTCGGTGTCTCTGTGTCCAGTCCACACGCTGTGTCTCCGTGTCCAGTCCACACTCTGTGTCTCTGTGTCCAGTCCACACTCGGTGTCTCCGTGTCCAGTCCACACTCGGTGTCTCCGTGTCTCTGTGTCCAGTCTACACTCTGTGTCTCAGTGTCCAGTCCACACGCTGTGTCTCCGTGTCCAGTCCACACTCTGTGTCTCCGTATGGCTATCAGTATGGCTATGGACTCACTTCATCAACAGTATGGCTATGGACTCACTTCATCAACAGTATGGTTATAGACTCACTTCATCAACAGTATGGTGGTTATAGACTCACTTCAACAAAAGTATGGCTATGGACTCACTTCATCAACAGTATGGCTATAGACTCACTTCATCAACAGTATGGTGGTTATAGACTCACTTCATCAACAGTATGGTTATAGACTCACTTCATCAACAGTATGGTGGTTATAGACTCACTTCATCAACAGTATGGTTATAATAGACTCACGTCATCAACAGTATGGTGGTTATAGACTCACTTCATCAACAGTTTGGTGGTTATAGACTCACTTCATCAACAGTATGGCTATAGACTCACTTCATCAACAGTATGGTTATAGACTCACTTCATCAACAGTATGGTTATAGACTCACTTCATCAACAGTATGGTGGTTATAGACTCACTTCATCAACAGTATGGTGGTTATAGACTCACTTCATCAACAGTATGGTTACAGGCTCACTTCATCAACAGTATGGTTATAGACTCACTTCATCAACAGTATGGTTATAGACTCACTTCATCAACAGTATGGTGGTTATAGACTCACTTCATCAACAGTATGGTTATAGACTCACTTCATCAACAGTATGGTGGTTATAGACTCACTTCATCAACAGTATGGTTACAGGCTCACTTCATCAACAGTATGGTTATAGACTCACTTCATCAACAGTATGGTTATAGACTCACTTCATCAACAGTATGGTGGTTATAGACTCACTTCATCAACAGTATGGTGGTTATAGACTCACGTCATCAACAGTATGGTTATGGACTCACTTCATCAACAGTATGGCTATAGACTCACTTCATCAACAGTATGGTTATAGGCTCACTTCATCAACATTATGGCTATAGACTCACTTCATCAACAGTATGGTTATAGACTCACTTCATCAACAGTATGGTTATAGATTCACTTCATCAACATTATGGCTATAGACTCACTTCATTAACAGTATGGCTATAGACTCACTTCATCAACAGTATGGCTATAGACTCACTTCATCAACAGTATTGTTATAGACTCACTTCATCAACAGTATTGTTATAGACTCACTTCATCAACAGCATGGTGGTTATAGACTCACTTCATCAACAGTATGGTTATAGACTCACTTCATCAACAGTATTGTTATAGACTCACTTCATCAACAGCATGGTGGTTATAGACTCACTTCATCAACAGTATGGTTATGGACTCACTTCATCAACATTATGGCTATAGATTCACTTCATCAACATTATGACTATAGATTCACTTCATCAACAGTATGGTTATAGACTCACTTCATCAACAGTATGGCTATGGACTCACTTCATCAACAGTATGGCTATAGACTCACTTCATCAACAGTATGTATGGCTATAGACTCACTTCATCAACAGTATGGCTATAGACTCACTTCATCAACAGTATGGCTATGGACTCACTTCATTAACAGTATGGCTATAGACTCACTTCATCAACAGTATGGCTATGGACTCACTTCATCAACAGTATGGTGGTTATAGACTCACTTCATCAACAGTATGGCTATAGACTCACTTCATCAACAGTATGGTTATAGACTCACTTCATCAACAGTATGGTTACAGGCTCACTTCATCAACAGTATGG
>NW_025747592.1:30000-51166 GCF_021184085.1 Oncorhynchus gorbuscha
TGTGTGTGTGTGTGTGTGTGTGTGTGTGTGTGTGTGTGTGTGTGTGTGAGAGAGAGAGAGAAGAAGTCTCTGAGAACCCACAAGTGCACTCATGTTACATCACAAGTCAAGTGAGCATTTGACAAGCATCTCTCTATATCTCTGTGTGTCTCCCTGTCTCTCTATCTCTGTGTGTCTCCCTCTCTCTCTCTCTCCATCTCTGTGTCTCCCTGTCTCTCTCCATCTCTGTGTGTCTCCCTGTCTCTCTCCATCTCTGTGTGTCTCCCTGTCTCTCGCTCCATCTCTGTGTGTCTCCCTGTCTCTCTCTCCATCTCCCTCTCCATCTCTGTGTGTCTCCCTGTCTCTCTCTCCATCTCCCTCTCTATCTCTGTGTGTCTCCCTGTCTCTCGCTCCATCTCTGTGTGTCTCCCTGTCTCTCTCTCCATCTCTGTGTGTCTCCCTGTCTCTCTCTCCATCTCTGTCTCCCTGTCTCTCTCTCCATCTCTGTGTGTCTCTCTGTCTCTCTTTCCATCTCTGCGTGTCTCCCTGTCTCTCTCTCCATCTCTGTCTCCCTGTCTCTCCCTCTCTCTCTCTTCATCTCTGTGTGTCTCCCTGTCTCTCTCTCCATCTCTGTCTCCCTGTCTCTCTCTCCATCTCCCTCTCTCTCTCTTCATCTCTGTGTGTCTCCCTGTCTCTCTCTCCATCTCGGTCTCCCTGTCTCTCTCTGTATGTCTCCCTGTCTCTCTCTCCAACTCTGTGTGTCTCCCTGTCTCTCTCTCCATCTCTGTCTCCCTGTCTCTCTCCATCTATGTCTCCCTGTCTCTCTCTCCATCTCTGTGTCTCCCTGTCTCTCTCTCCATCTCTGTGTGTCTCCGTCTCTCTCTCCATCTGTGTGTATCCCTGTCTCTCTCCATCTCGGTCTCCCTGTCTCTCTCTCCATCTCTGTGTGTCTCCCTGTCTCTCTCTCCATCTCTGTGTGTCTCCCTGTCTCTCTCTCCATCCTGAACACAACCACTCACAAACACACACCTTACCCGAACACAACCACACACCTTACCTGAACACAACCACACACCTTACCTGAACACAACCACACACCTTACCTAAACACAACCACTCACAAACACACACCTTACCTGAACACAACCACTCACAAACACGCACCTTACCTGAACACAACCACACACCTTACCTAAACACAACCACTCACAAACACACACCTTACCTGAACACAACCAATCACAAACACACACCTTACCTGAACACAACCACTCACAAACACGCACCTTACCTGAACACAACCACACACCTTACTTGAACACAACCACTCACAAACACGCACCTTACCTGAACACAACCACACACCTTACTTGAACACAACCACTCACAAACACACACCTTACCTGAACACAACCAATCACAAACACACACCTTACCTGAACACAAAGACACACCTTACCTGAACACAACCACACACACACACACACACACACACACACACCTTACCTGAACACAACCACTCACAAACACACACCTTACCTGAACACAACCACACACACACACACACACCGTGGCTGTCTGTTGATGTGGAGGATGTTGCTTCTAGGTAGGATTGGGGTTAACACAAAACACACACCGCCCTCTCCCACGGGGGGTAGTGATCTCACCCATCTGACTGTCAGAAGGGTCCCGTCACCCGGGGTTACGTGGCAAATTACAGGGTTAAACTAAAGACCTGCCACAGTCTGACTGACACTGCCCCATCGCTACCCCTCAACCCGTCACACAAACATTTCAATTAGCTGCCGTCCTCTCTTTCATTCTTTCTTTCATTCTTTCATTCTTTCATTCTTTCATTCTTTCATTCTTTCATTCATTCTTTCATTCTTTCTTTCATTCTTTCATTCTTTCATTCATTCTTTCATTCTTTCTTTCATTCTTTCATTCTTTCATTCTTTCATTCTTTCATTCATTCTTTCATTCTTTCATTCTTTCATTCTTTCATTCTTTCTTTCATTCTTTCATTCATTCTTTCATTCTTTCATTCTTTCATTCTTTCTTTCATTCATTCTTTCATTCTTTCATTCATTCTTTCATTCTTTCTTTCTTTCTTTCATTCATTCATTCTTTCATTCTTTCATTCATTCTTTCATTCTTTCATTCTTTCATTCTTTCATTCTTTCATTCTTTCATTCTTTCTTTCTTTCTTTCATTCTTTCATTCTTTCTTTCTTTCTTTCATTCTTTCATTCTTTCTTTCATTCTTTCATTCTTTCTTTCATTCTTTCATTCTTTCATTCTTTCATTCTTTCTTTCATTCTTTCTTTCATTCATTCTTTCTTTCATTCTTTCTTTCATTCTTTCATTCTTTCATTCTTTCATTCTTTCATTCTTTCATTCATTCTTTCATTCTTTCTTTCATTCTTTCATTCTTTCATTCTTTCATTCTTTCATTCATTCTTTCATTCTTTCATTCTTTCATTCATTCTTTCATTCTTTCATTCATTCTTTCATTCATTCTTTCATTCTTTCTTTCTTTCTTTCATTCATTCATTCTTTCATTCTTTCATTCATTCTTTCATTCTTTCATTCTTTCATTCTTTCATTCTTTCATTCATTCTTTCATTCTTTCTTTCATTCTTTCATTCTTTCATTCTTTCATTCTTTCATTCTTTCATTCATTCTTTCATTCTTTCATTCTTTCATTCTTTCATTCTTTCATTCATTCTTTCATTCTTTCATTCATTCTTTCATTCTTTCATTCATTCTTTCTTTCTTTCTTTCATTCATTCATTCTTTCATTCTTTCATTCATTCTTTCATTCTTTCATTCTTTCATTCTTTCATTCTTTCTTTCATTCTTTCATTCTTTCATTCATTCTTTCATTCTTTCATTCTTTCTTTCATTCTTTCATTCTTTCTTTCATTCTTTCATTCTTTCATTCATTCTTTCATTCTTTCTTTCATTCTTTCATTCTTTCATTCTTTCATTCTTTCATTCATTCTTTCTTTCATTCTTTCATTCTTTCATTCTTTCATTCATTCTTTCATTCTTTCATTCTTTCATTCTTTCATTCTTTCATTCTTTCATTCATTCTTTCATTCTTTCATTCATTCTTTCATTCTTTCATTCATTCTTTCATTCTTTCTTTCTTTCTTTCATTCATTCATTCTTTCATTCTTTCATTCATTCTTTCATTCTTTCATTCTTTCATTCATTCTTTCATTCTTTCATTCATTCTTTCATTCTTTCTTTCTTTCTTTCATTCTTTCATTCTTTCTTTCATTCTTTCATTCTTTCATTCTTTCTTTCTTTCTTTCATTCTTTCATTCTTTCTTTCATTCTTTCATTCTTTCTTTCATTCTTTCATTCTTTCATTCTTTCATTCTTTCTTTCATTCTTTCATTCTTTCATTCTTTCATTCATTCTTTCATTCTTTCTTTCTTTCTTTCATTCTTTCATTCTTTCATTCTTTCTTTCATTCTTTCTTTCTTTCTTTCTTTCTTTCTTTCTTTCTTTCTTTCTTTCATTCTTTCATTCTTTCATTCTTTCTTTCATTCTTTCATTCTTTCTTTCTTTCTTTCTTTCATTCTTTCATTCTTTCTTTCATTCTTTCATTCTTTCATTCTTTCTTTCTTTCTTTCTTTCTTTCTTTCATTCTTTCATTCTTTCATTCTTTCTTTCATTCTTTCATTCTTTCTTTCATTCTTTCATTCTTTCTTTCTTTCTTTCTTTCTTTCTTTCATTCTTTCATTCTTTCATTCTTTCTTTCATTCTTTCATTCATTCTTTCATTCTTTCTTTCTTTCTTTCTTTCTTTCATTCTTTCATTCTTTCTTTCATTCTTTCTTTCTTTCTTTCTTTCATTCTTTCATTCTTTCTTTCATTCTTTCATTCTTTCATTCTTTCTTTCTTTCTTTCTTTCTTTCTTTCATTCTTTCATTCTTTCATTCTTTCTTTCATTCTTTCTTTCTTTCATTCTTTCATTCTTTCATTCTTTCTTTCATTCTTTCATTCTTTCTTTCTTTCTTTCTTTCATTCTTTCATTCTTTCATTCTTTCTTTCATTCTTTCATTCTTTCTTTCTTTCTTTCTTTCATTCTTTCATTCTTTCATTCTTTCTTTCATTCTTTCATTCTTTCTTTCTTTCTTTCTTTCATTCTTTCATTCTTTCTTTCATTCTTTCTTTCATTCTTTCTTTCATTCTTTCATTCTTTCATTCTTTCTTTCATTCTTTCATTCTTTCTTTCATTCATTCATTCTTTCATTCTTTCTTTCATTCTTTCATTCTTTCATTCTTTCATTCTTTCATTCATTCTTTCTTTCATTCTTTCATTCTTTCATTCTTTCATTCTTTCATTCATTCTTTCATTCTTTCATTCTTTCATTCTTTCATTCATTCTTTCATTCTTTCATTCATTCTTTCATTCTTTCATTCATTCTTTCATTCTTTCTTTCTTTCTTTCATTCATTCATTCTTTCATTCTTTCATTCATTCTTTCATTCATTCTTTCATTCTTTCATTCATTCTTTCATTCTTTCTTTCATTCTTTCATTCTTTCTTTCATTCTTTCATTCTTTCTTTCATTCTTTCATTCTTTCTTTCATTCTTTCATTCTTTCATTCTTTCTTTCATTCTTTCATTCTTTCATTCATTCTTTCATTCTTTCTTTCATTCTTTCATTCTTTCATTCTTTCATTCTTTCATTCTTTCTTTCATTCTTTCTTTCTTTCATTCTTTCATTCTTTCATTCTTTCTTTCATTCTTTCATTCTTTCATTCTTTCTTTCATTCTTTCATTCTTTCATTCTTTCTTTCATTCTTTCATTCTTTCTTTCTTTCATTCTTTCATTCTTTCATTCTTTCTTTCATTCTTTCATTCTTTCTTTCTTTCTTTCTTTCTTTCTTTCATTCTTTCATTCTTTCTTTCATTCTTTCATTCTTTCATTCTTTCTTTCATTCTTTCATTCTTTCTTTCATTCTTTCATTCTTTCATTCTTTCTTTCATTCTTTCATTCTTTCTTTCATTCTTTCATTCTTTCATTCATTCTTTCATTCTTTCTTTCATTCTTTCATTCTTTCATTCTTTCATTCTTTCATTCTTTCATTCATTCTTTCTTTCATTCTTTCATTCTTTCATTCTTTCATTCTTTCATTCTTTCATTCATTCTTTCATTCTTTCATTCTTTCATTCATTCTTTCATTCTTTCATTCATTCTTTCATTCTTTCATTCATTCTTTCATTCTTTCTTTCATTCATTCATTCTTTCATTCTTTCATTCATTCTTTCTTTCTTTCATTCTTTCATTCATTCTTTCATTCTTTCATTCATTCTTTCATTCTTTCTTTCTTTCTTTCATTCTTTCATTCATTCTTTCATTCTTTCATTCTTTCATTCTTTCTTTCATTCTTTCATTCTTTCTTTCATTCTTTCATTCTTTCTTTCATTCTTTCATTCTTTCTTTCATTCTTTCATTCTTTCATTCTTTCATTCTTTCTTTCATTCTTTCATTCTTTCATTCATTCTTTCATTCTTTCTTTCTTTCTTTCATTCTTTCATTCTTTCTTTCATTCTTTCATTCTTTCTTTCTTTCTTTCTTTCTTTCTTTCTTTCATTCTTTCATTCTTTCATTCTTTCTTTCATTCTTTCATTCTTTCTTTCATTCTTTCATTCTTTCTTTCTTTCTTTCTTTCATTCTTTCTTTCTTTCTTTCTTTCTTTCTTTCATTCTTTCATTCTTTCATTCTTTCTTTCATTCTTTCTTTCATTCTTTCTTTCTTTCTTTCTTTCTTTCTTTCATTCTTTCATTCTTTCATTCTTTCTTTCATTCTTTCATTCTTTCATTCTTTCTTTCTTTCATTCTTTCATTCTTTCATTCTTTCTTTCATTCTTTCTTTCTTTCTTTCATTCTTTCATTCTTTCTTTCTTTCTTTCTTTCTTTCATTCTTTCATTCTTTCTTTCATTCTTTCATTCTTTCTTTCTTTCTTTCATTCTTTCATTCTTTCATTCTTTCTTTCATTCTTTCATTCTTTCTTTCTTTCTTTCTTTCTTTCATTCTTTCATTCTTTCATTCTTTCTTTCATTCTTTCATTCTTTCTTTCATTCTTTCATTCTTTCTTTCTTTCTTTCTTTCTTTCATTCTTTCATTCTTTCATTCTTTCTTTCATTCTTTCATTCTTTCATTCTTTCTTTCATTCTTTCATTCTTTCTTTCATTCTTTCATTCTTTCTTTCATTCTTTCATTCTTTCTTTCTTTCTTTCATTCTTTCTTTCTTTCCTTCTTTCTTTGTTGTTCTCCCTTTCTTGAAGTACATAAAGGTGTACCTCGGGGGTTGATTTTGGGACCCGTTTTCTTCTCTGTATATACAGTGGGGCAAAAAAGTATTTAGTCAGCGACCAATTGTGCAAGTTAAAAATCCTACAATGTGATTTTCTGGATTTTTTTCCCTCATTTTGTCTGTCATAGTTGAAGTGTACCTATGATTAAAATTACAGGCCTCTCTCATCTTTTTAAGTGGGAGAACTTGCACAATTGGTGGCTGACTAAATACTTTTTTGCCCAACTGTATGAACACTGCTGGTCAATCTGTAATAAATAAAGATGAATCCTACTGTATATGTGGATGATCGTATTACGTCTGCTATTGTCCTGACTGTTGGTCTGGCTGTGTCACAACTACAGTCAGATTTGACAGCTATGCAGGAATACCTTGCTGATTTAAAACTCAATTCATGTTGTTTTCAAACTCCGAATGTTTCAGATGAACTACATGTTGACTCATTAGATGGTTCTCCAATCCAACGCATGTAAAAACATAGTCATGTGGATTGGTATGGATGTAATGTTTATACAACATAACAGAGGAGCTGGTTAAGAAGGTTTACATTTTTAAAGTTGTCTTTTTCCCGACAGAAACAGATAGTGTTTTTCTCTGAGAAATATGAAGCAGATGATTTTAGTCAACCTTTTGATCTGTTGTTGAATACGGTGATTTATCAAAGTGCAGCTGCTACTGTTAAACCTTGCCGTCGACCATAGAGGCCACTCATCCTGTATCAAAAGGTTGTCTGGACTTCACTGAAGACCTGTACATCTCTACATGACTCCCTTCTTGTTGACAAGGCCCTACTTCATAAACCTCTGTCTGAGTTGCCTAACCCTACTTCATAAACCTCTGTCTGAGTTGCCTAACCCTACTTCATAAACCTCTGTCTGAGTTGCCTAACTCTACTTCATAAACCTCTGTCTGAGTTGCCTAACCCTACTTCATAAACCTCTGAGTTGCCTAACCCTACTTCATAAACCTCTGTCTGAGGTGCCTAACCCTACTTCATAAACCTCTGTCTGAGGTGCCTAACCCTACTTCATAAACCTCTGTCTGAGTTGCCTAACCCTACTTCATAAACCTCCGTCTGAGTTGCCTAACCCTACTTCATAACCCTCTGTCTGAGTTGCCTAACCCTACTTCATAAACCCCTGTCTGAGTTGCCTAACCCTACTTCATAAACCTCTGTCTGAGTTGCCTAACCCTACTTCATAAACCTCTGTCTGAGTTGCCTAACCCTACTTCATAAACCCCTGTCTGAGTTGCCTAACCCTACTTCATAAACCTCTGTCTGAGTTGCCTAACCCTACTTCATAAACCTCTGTCTGAGTTGCCTAACCCTACTTCATAAACCTCTGTCTGAGTTGCCTAACCCTACTTCATAAACCTCTATCTGAGTTGCCTAACCCTACTTCATAAACCTCTGTCTGAGTTGCCTAACCCTACTTCATAAACCCCTGTCTGAGTTGCCTAACCCTACTTCATAAACCTCTGTCTGAGTTGCCTAACCCTACTTCATAAACCTCTGTCTGAGTTGCCTAACCCTACTTCATAAACCTCTGTCTGAGTTGCCTAACCCTACTTCATAAACCTCTATCTGAGTTGCCTAACCCTACTTCATAAACCTCTGTCTGAGTTGCCTAACCCTACTTCATAAACCTCTGTCTGAGTTGCCTAACCCTACTTCATAAACCTCTGTCTGAGTTGCCTAACCCTTTCCCAGGACTGGTTAACCCCAGGTTCCTCAAGGTTTCATATTGAGACCTAGGTCTGTTAAAATTAAGTTAAATAAAGCCTTTTTCCTCTCTCCCCCGTCTCTGTCTCTGTGTCTCTCCCCCGTCTCTGACTCTCTCCCGTCTCCGTCTCTGTCTCTCCCACGTCTCCGTCTCTGTCTCTCCCCCGTCTCCGTCTCTGTGTCTCCCCCGTCTCCGTCTCTGTCTCTCCCGTCTCCGTCTCTCCCGTCTCCGTCTCTCCCCCGTCTCCGTCTCTGTCTCTCCCGTCTCCGTCTCTCCCGTCTCCGCCTCCGTCTCTGTGTCTCTCCCCCGTCTCCGTCTCTCCCCTGTCTCCATCTCTCTGTCTCTCCCCCGTCTCCGTCTCTGTGTCTCTCCCCCGTCTCCGTCTCTCTGTCTCTCCCCCGTCTCCGTCTCTCTGTCTCTCCCCCGTCTCCGTCTCTCTGTCTCTCCCCCGTCTCCATCTCTGTGTCTCTCCCCCGTCTCCGTCTCTGTGTCTCTCCCCCGTCTCCGTCTCTCCGTCTCTTCCCCGTCTTCGTCTCTCTCCGTCTCTGTCTCTCTCCATCTCTTCCCCGTCTTCATCTCTCTCCGTCTCTGTCTCTCTCCATCTCTTCCCCGTCTTCATCTCTCTCCGTCTCTGTCTCTCTCCATCTCTTCATCTCTCTCCGTCTCTGTCTCTCTCTTCCCCGTCTTCGTCTCTCTCCGTCTCTGTCTCTCTCCATCTCTTCCCCGTCTTCGTCTCTGTCTCTCTCCATCTCTTCCCCGTCTTCGTCTCTCTGCGTCTCTGTCTCTCTCCATCTCTATCTCTCTCCGTCTCTGTCTCTCTCCATCTCTTCCCCGTCTTCGTCTCTCTCCGTCTTCGTCTCTCTCCGTCTCTGTCTCTCTCCGTCTCTGTCTCTCTCCATCTCTTCCCCGTCTTCGTCTCTCTCCGTCTCTGTCTCTCTCCATCTCTTCCCCGTCTTCGTCTCTCTCCGTCTCTGTCTCTCTCCATCTCTTCCCCGTCTTCGTCTCTCTCCGTCTCTCTCCATCTCTTCCCCGTCTTCGTCTCTCTCCGTCTCTGTCTCTCTCCATCTCTTCCCCGTCTTCATCTCTCTCCGTCTCTGTCTCTCTCCGTCTCGTCCCCGTCTTCATCTCTCTCCGTCTCTGTGTCTCCCTGTCTATGTCTCTCCCCTGTCTTCGTCTCTCCGTCTCTGTCTCTCCGTCTCTGTCTCTCCGTCTCACACTCCTCATTTTGTTTTTAGGCTCTGAACTTGATCTTAATCAAATAAAACCGAACACAATGTATTCTTCAGTAGAAGACGGTTAACGTGTGTTCTCCTGAGGTTGAGCGGTGAGGTATCACACACACACACACACACACACACACACACACACACACACACACACACACACACACACACACACACACACACACACACACACACACACACACACACACACACACACACACACACACACACACACACACACACACACACACACACACACACACACACACACACACACACACCCATATCTCAATGAGTTACCAGTGCAGAGAAGCCAGGTCCTTATCTCTGTCCTTGAGGGGGCAGTCTTGTAACAGCCCTATATCAGGATTAATGAAAAAATACTGAGGATGTCCCAAATGGCACCCTATTCCCTATATAGTGCACTACTTTAGCCCAGAGCTGGCACCCTATTCCCTATATAGTGCACTACTTTAGCCCAGAGCTGGCACCCTATTCCCTATATAGGGCACTACTTTAGCCCAGAGCTGGCACCCTATTCTCTATATAGGGCGCCATTTGGAACACCTGAATAAATAGGCTAAACAAATGAAACCGTTTGGGAGAGAAAGAGAAGAGAGAGAGAAGAGGTGGACTCCAAATATAGGTGATGGAACCAGAACAATGCATCATGGGACAGTGGAGGCTGGCTGCCCGGAGCGTTGATGATAAGACTGAAACAGGAAATGCTGTGTGTTGAGTTGGAGAGGAGCATTGCCGTGGTAACCTCAACACTGTCAGACACCATGGAATCAAGGGGGGGGGGGGTCATCAACACTGTCAGACATCATGGAGTCAAGAGGGGGGGGTGGATCATCAACACTATCAGACATCATGGATTCAAGAGGGGGGGGTCATCAACACTGTCAGACACCATGGATTCAAGAGGGGGTCATCAACACTGTCAGACATCATGGATTCAAGAGGGGGGTCATCAACACTGTCAGACATCATGGAGTCAAGAGGGGGGGGGGGTCATCAACACTGTCAGACACCATGGAGTCAAGAGGGGGGGGGTCATCAACACTGTCAGACACCATGGATTCAAGAGGGGGGGTCATCAACACTGTCAGACATCATGTAGTCAAGAGGGGGGGTCATCAACAATCTAATTGCAATCTAATTCAACGTCTATGCTTACAGTACTCTGCTCCCCTCACCCCTTCCCTTCTCTCTCCCTCATCCCAGCCCTTCTCTCTCCCTCATCCCTTCCCTTCTCGCTCCCTCACCCCTTCCCTTCTCGCTCCCTCACCCCTTCCCTTCTCTCTCCCTCATCCCAGCCCTTCTCTCTCCCTCATCCCTTCCCTTCTCTCTCCCTCATCCCAGCCCTTCTCTCTCCCTCATCCCAGCCCTTCTCTCTCCCTCATCCCAACCCTTCTCTCTCCCTCATCCCAGCCCTTCTCACTCCCTCATCCCAGCCCTTCTCACTCCCTCATCCCAGCCCTTCTCGCTCCCTCATCCCAGCCCTTCTCGCTCCCTAATCTCAGCCCTTCTCGCTCCCTCATCCCAGCCCTTCTCGCTCCCTCATCCCAGCCCTTCTCTCTCCCTCACCCCTTCCCTTCTCGCTCCCCTCACCCCTTCCCTTCTCTCTCTCTCATCCCAGCCCTTCTCTTTCCCTCATCCCAGCCCTTCTCACTCCCTCATCCCAGCCTTTCTCACTCCCTCATCCCAGCCCTTCTCTCTCCCTCATCCCAGCCCTTCTCGCTCCCTCATCCCAGCCCTTTTCGCTCCCTCATCCCAGCCCTTCTCTCTCCCCCATCCCAGCCCTTCTGGGATGAGGGGGACGAGAAGGGGGACGAGAGGCTGGGATGAGAGGGGGACGAGAGACAGGAAGATAGTAGAAAGGGGGGCGAGAGACAGGAAGAGAGTAAAAGGGGGGAGAGAGACAGAAAGAGAGTAAAAGGGGGGAGACAGGAAGAGAGTAAAAAGGGGGAGAGAGACAGGAAGAGAGTAAAAGGGGGAGATAGACAGAAAGAGAGTAAAAGGGGGAGAGAGACAGGAAGAGAGTAAAAGGGGGAGACAGGAAGAGAGTAAAAAGGGGGAGAGAGACGGGAAGAGAGTAAAGGGGGAGATAGACAGAAAAGAGAGTAAAAGGGGGAGAGAGACAGGAAGAGAGTAAAAGGGGGAGACAGACAGGAAGAGAGTAAAAGGGGGAGACAGACAGGAAGAGAGTAAAAGGGGGAGACAGACAGGAAGAGAGTAAAAGGGGGAGACAGACAGGAAGAGGGTAAAAGGGGGAGATAGACAGGAAGAGAGTAAAAGGGGGAGATAGACAGAAAGAGAGTAAAAGGGGGGAGAGACAGGAAGAGAGTAAAAGGGGGAGACAGGAAGAGAGTAAAAGGGGGAGAGAGACGGGAAGAGAGTAAAAGGGGGAGATAGACAGGAAGAGAGTAAAAGGGGGGAGAGACAGGAGGAGAGTAAAAGGGGGAGAGAGACAGGAAGAGAGTGTTGCAAGGTCTGGCACCACACACACACACACACACACACACACACACACACACACACACACACACACACACACACTACTTGTGTCCTCAATTGTCCCATTAGAAGCGGGGGGGGGGGTGGGGGGGGCAGACTGGCGCCAAGCACATTGGTGAAACCACACAAACGTCCCCGGGAGACAATTCAACCGTCAACGGTTGAAGAATAGAATTGATGGACAAGCAGAACCAGCTAAAAGGTAATACCGTGTGTGTGTGTGTGTGTGTGTGTGTGTGTGTGTGTGTGTGTGTGTGTGTGTGTGTGTGTGTGTGTGTGTGTGTGTGTGTGTGTGTGTGTGTGTGTGTGTGTGTGTGTGTGTGTGTGTGTGTGTGTGTGTGTGTGTGTGTGTGTGTGTGTGTGTGTGTGTTTACATACAGGACATGTCAGAGAGAAAATTATGCTTGAGCAAATGAGTGACACGGCCGCAGGGTGAGGTTGGTTGTTGAGTGACGTTTGAGTGTGTGTGTGTGTGTGTGTGTGTGTGTGTGTGTGTGTGTGTGTGTGTGTGTGTGTGTGTGTGTGTGTGTGTGTGTGTGTGTGTGTGTGTGTGTGTGTGTGTGTGTGTGTGTGTGTGTGTGTGTGTGTGTGTGTGTGTGTGTGTGTGTGTCAGAGAGCGAACGAAAGAGAGAAAAAGAAAACTGTAGAAAAGATCGAGGCGGAGGAATCTGGTGTGACTGTTGTCACGGTGACAGGAATGGAGGGAGGGCGTGAGGAGGTGAGGAGTTGAAGAGTTGAGGAGTTCAGACAAGAGGAAGTGAAAAGGAGGATGAGAAAAGGAGGAGGAAGGAGAGAGAATGTGTAGAGTGGTTCTGTTTGACCCTGAGGCCTCCAGTGCACTTCACGTATTACAATACACCAGGCGTGTTCCCAAATGGCTCCCTATTCACTATTTCAGAGCCCTATGTACCCTGGTCAAGAGTAGTGCACTACGTAGGGAATAGGGGTACCATTTGACATGCAACATAGTACAATAGTGAGGTATACTCTCAACACCGCTCAGGGCCCGTCTTCATAAAGTGTCTCAGAGTAGAAGAGCTGATCTCGGATCAGTTAAGCCTTTCAGATCATATTGAATATGACATATGAACGGGTGGGACCTGAGCCTAGATCAGTACTCCTACGCTAACACTTTTCCTTCCAGTATAACAAGGCTCAATTTCGAAGTATTTGGTTATTTGAACTTCTGGGGTTATTTGCGCTAAACAGCTGGGCCTATATAACATTGTCTATCTACATCCTGTTTCTGAGGGTCTGTCTAATCTTAGGTCACATTTCAATCAATCACAGCAAATAAAATTAAACACACACTGTGTTCTTCACAAACACACACAAAGAGATTAAGGTTTTACTTCAGCATCATATGAGCCACCATTCTCCGGGTATCTGTGTGTGTACACTGACTCTCAGGTTCCCTAAGCACATCAGCAAACATCATTAGAGGAGGTAATGGAGGGAGTAAGGAGGATAGAAGAGAGGAGGAGAGAAGAGAGAGGAGAGGAGAGGAAACAAGAGGAGAGGAGAGGAAACAAGAGGAGAGGAGAGGAAACGAGAGGAGAGGAGAGGAGAGGTAATGGAGGGAGTAAGGAGGATAGAAGAAGAGAGGAGAGAAAAGAGAGGAGGAAACGAGGAGAGGAGAGGAGATAAGAGGAAATGAGAGGAGAAGAGAGGAAACGAGAGGAGAGGAAATGAGAGGAGAGGTAATGGAGGGAGTAAGGAGGATAGAAGAAGAGAGGAGAGAAAAGAGAGGAGAGGAAACAAGAGGAGAGGAGAGGAGATAAGAGGAAATGAGAGGAGAGGAGAAGAGAGAGGAGAGGAGAGAGGAGATACGAGGAAACGAGAGGAGAAGAGACAGGAGAGGAGAAGAGAGAGGAGATGAGAGGAAACGAGAGGAGAGGAGAGAGGAGATGAAAAGAGAGAGGAGAGAACAGAGACCCCAAAGCTTTGGTCATCGGCACGTGAAGAGGAAGTATTTCCAAAACATCAACACTGCTGGCGGCTACACAGATTAAAAAGGACTCCCACACTCCCAGAGATGTCCCCTCAGTGTCCTCTGTCAGGGATTAAAGGTGACATGTGTCATAGAGACCGTGTCTTTGTTTCTGTTCTGGGATTTACTGCTGCCCGTTGTTCACCCCTCAACCTCACACACACACACACACACACACACACACACACACACACACACACACACACACACACACACACACACACACACACACACACACACACACACACACACACACACACGGTTAAGGCTTTTCTCCATGGCCTGTGACACAAACAAACTGACACCAGTTAAAGGTTTTCCCAATGTGTCCTTTTACTGGTGTGTGTGTGTGTGTGTGTGTGTGTGTGTGTGTGTGTGTGTGTGTGTGTGTGTGTGTGTGTGTGTGTGTGTGTGTGTGTGTGTGTGTGTGTGTGTGTGTGTGTGTGTGTGTGTGTGTGTCTACTCCGGTGGGTGTGTATGTGTGTGTGTTTACTTGTGTGTGTGGTACAGACCCTGTGGGACAGAAAGGTCAGGATCTGTGTTCCCAGATCCCAGACTCCCCAGCTGCATTATTACCACGGTAACATCCTGTCTGTCCTCCTGTCACTGCCCAGACACCGTCACTGTGTGTCTTTGTGTGTGTGTGACACTGTAGCCATGGCGATGTATGGCAGTGGTTTTGACCCTCTGTTCTAGAGACTGACATCATGTAGACAGACCTCAGACCCTCTGTTCTAGAGACTGACATCATGTAGACAGACCTCAGACCCTCTGTTCTAGAGACTGACATCACGTAGACAGACCTCAGACCCTCTGTTCTAGAGACTGACATCATGTAGACAGACCTCAGACCCTCTGTTCTAGAGACTGACATCATGTAGACGGACCTCAGACCCTCCGTTCTAGAGACTGACATCATGTAGACAGACCTCAGACCCTCTGTTCTAGAGACTGACATCATGTAGACAGACCTCAGACCCTCTGTTCTAGAGACTGACATCATGTAGACAGACCTCAGACCCTCTGTTCTAGAGACTGACATCATGTAGACAGACCTCAGCCCCTCCGTTCTAGAGACTGACATCATGTAGACAGACCTCAGCCCCTCTGTTCTAGAGACTGACATCATGTAGACGGACCTCAGACCCTCTGTTCTAGAGACTGACATCACGTAGACAGACCTCAGACCCTCTGTTCTAGAGACTGACATCACGTAGACAGACCTCAGACCCTCTGTTCTAGAGACTGACATCACGTAGACAGACCTCAGACCCTCTGTTCTAGAGACTGACATCACGTAGACAGACCTCAGACCCTCTGTTCTAGAGACTGACATCATGTAGACGGACCTCAGACCCTCTGTTCTAGAGACTGACATCATGTAGACAGACCTCAGACCCTCTGTTCTAGAGACTGACATCATGTAGACGGACCTCAGACCCTCCGTTCTAGAGACTGACATCATGTAGAGGGGGGCCTGACCCTCGGTTCTAGGAACTGACACCTCATGTAGAGGGGGGCCTGACCGTCAGTGAGGTGGCGCACAATTGGCCCAGCGTCGTCTGGGTTAGGGGAGGGTTTGGCCCAGCGTTGTCTGGGTTAGGGAGGGTTTGGCCCAGCGTCGTCTGGGTTAGGGAGGGTTTGGCCCAGCGTGGTCTGGGTTAGGCGAGGTTTGGCCCAGCGTTGTCTGGGTTAGGCGAGGGTTTGGCCCAGCGTTGTCTGGGTTAGGGAGTTTGGCCCAGCGTGGTCTGGGTTAGGGGAGGGTTTGGCCCAGCGTTGTCTGGGTTAGGCGAGGGTTTGGCCCAGCGTTGTCTGGGTTAGGCGAGGGTTTGGCCCAGCGTTGTCTGGGTTAGGGGAGGGTTTGGCCGGCTGGGATGCTCTTGTCCCATCTCGTTATAGCGACTCCTGTGGCGGGCCGGGCGCTATGCACGCTGACATGGTTACCAGGTGTACCAGGCTGGCTTCCGGGTTAAGCAGGCAGGTAGAGGAATAAACTGCCATTACTAAGGACCTTTACCAGGTAGAGGAATAAACTGACATTACTAAGGACCTTTACCAGGTAGAGGAATAAACTGACATTACTAAGGATTGCTACCCAGGTAGAGGAATAAACTGACATTACTAAGGACCTTTAACAGGTAGGAGAATAAACTGACATTACTAAGGACCTTTACCAGGTAGAGGAATAAACTGACATTACTAAGGACCGTTACCAGGTAGAGCAATAAACTGACATTACTAAGGACCGTTACCAGGTAGAGGAATAAACTGACATTACTAAGGACCTTTACCAGGTAAAGGAATAAACTGACATTACTAAGGACCTTTACCAGGTAAAGGAATAAGATGTCTACTGTTATTAATTGTCATGGATCGGCGGTGGTTCCAACAATGATGGAACCTAAAGCCATGAGACAACAGACCCGTCAGAATAGCAGGTCTACTGTTATTAATGATGGAACCTTAAAGACATGGTTCACGACAGACTCAGGTCTACTGTTATTAATGATGGAACCTTAAAGCCATGGTTCACTACAGACTCAGGTCTACTGTTATTAATGATGGAACCTTAAAGCCATGGTTCACGACAGACTCAGGTCTACTGTTATTAATGATGGAACCTTAAAGCCAAGGTTCACGACAGACTCAGGTCTACTGTTATTAATGATGGAACCTTAAAGCCAAGGTTCACGACAGACTCAGGTCTACTGTTATTAATGATGGAACCTTAAAGCCATGGTTCACGACAGACTCAGGTCTACTGTTATTAATGATGGAACCTTAAAGCCATGGTTCACGACAGACTCAGGTCTACTGTTATTAATGATGGAACCTTAAAGCCATGGTTCACGACAGACTCAGGTCTACTGTTATTAATGATGGAACCTTAAAGCCATGGTTCACGACAGACTCAGGTCTACTGTTATTAATGATGGAACCTTAAAGCCATGGTTCACAAGGTTCACAGACTCAGGTCTACTGTTATTAATGATGGAACCTTAAAGCCAAGGTTCACGACAGACTCAGGTCTACTGTTATTAATGATGGAACCTTAAAGCCAAGGTTCACGACAGACTCCACAAAACAACATGTTGAAGCAGGCGAACAGAAAGCTGCTCACTGAGGAATCTACCTCACCTCTCTCCTAGGACTCAAGTAACCCAGGAAACCGTAGGTCGATTCTAAAGTAGAAAGGAACGTTTCAGCAGAAACTCTGTCATGAGAATGACAGATCTACCTAATCTGTTTCTGGTTGCTGTTAAACAAGTAGCATAATGTCAGAATGCAATGTAAAAAAGATGACAGACTTCACTCTTTCATGGTCATGGTAATGAGTGTATATTATGAATTTCCATTCCTGCCTATTTATCGCCAATATAATATAATAATATGCCATTTAGCATACGTTTTATGTAAAGCGACTTACAGTTAGGCATGCATACATTTTTGGTGTGGGTAGCCCCAGCGGGAATCAAACCTACATTCCTGGTGTTGCAAGCACCAACTGAGCCATACAGGACCCCACTACTTATTATAGCTACTGAGCTCTCTACCTGACACGAACCAGGTACCTCTTTTAGCCCTTTCACCTCTCAGCCTGAGACGGACCAGGTACCTCTTTTAGCCCTTTCACCTCTCAGCCTGAGACGGACCAGGTATCTCTTTTAGCCCTTTCACCTCTCAGCCTGAGACGGACCAGGTATCTCTTTTAGCCCTTTCACCTCTCAGCCTGAGACGGACCAGGTACCTCTTTTAGCCCTTTCACCTCTCAGCCTGATACGGACCAGGTATCTCTTTTAGCCCTTACATCTCTCAGCCTGAGAAGCTGCAGAGGTCTGAAACGCGTCCACCCTACAGAGCGACACACACAGACACACACCTGGCGGCCGTCCATCTGACGGAAGGTCCAAGTGCCCAGCCATGTGTAAACACACACACGTCCAACAACCCTCCTCAGCGGGCACAAAAGCTTCAGCACTCCAAGCAATGCCATGGCCTGCGTCCACCTACTACACCTCACACTCACAGACTTCTAGCAGAGAAAACTTCTCCAGACAATGGTAGTGGTGCAGTTCTTTGCTAGGTCCTGTCCTGTCTTGTCAGGTCCTGTCCTGTCCTGTCTTGTCAGGTCCTGTCTTGGCAGGTCCTGCCCTGGCTTGTCAGAATATCTCATAATGAGCCTTTGATTGGTCAGATTGTGTCAGTAATTCCTTATTATGTACTTTGTAATGTTGGGCTGCATTATGGGGAATGAGGACTCCCTCATTCTCATAAATAAAGGTGTAATTTATAATAATTATAATATATTGTGACAAATTTGGAACATATTGTATCAAATTTGAACAAGTAATCAGAAATTAGCCTAAACCCAAAATTAGATGCATGCTATTGCGTACACACATTTTTAAAGAATCCATTCTTTGTAAATCACCATAACCGAACAGTCTGTCCCTTTCCAGGCCACATAAGAGACACCATATTGTTTCCTTCTTCCTCCAGACCTCTAGATCTGACCCTCTCCTTCATTGTGGAGCAGCTTTAAGGCCCACCCATTCCAAACCTGATTTTCCACAGGTTTATGCTAGTCTGCCGTCGGAGCGCACCGGACCCCGCTAAGTCTTAGACAATGTCCCTTTTCCTTTACCACGTATAGTCTATATCAGAGTCTCAAACCCTTTAGGTCCTGGTCAAAAGTAGTGCACTCTACAGGGAATAGGGCTCCATTTGGGAGGTTCTGGCCTGATCAGTTCCCCAGAGACCCGCGGTGTGTTTGTGATTTCATGGAGCTTTTCCCTCCAGCCTGTTAACCATCTGTACATTTAGTCACCTTTATTAGAAGACTGTGCAATAGCCACTTGAGCGCGTACGACCAAAAGCACCTAGAACATCGGTTGAGAAAACCGTTGTGTTATGTGGAGGGTAAATACATTATTGGTCGCGGGCTCTGGGGCTGAACGGGCTTCAAGAACCGTGGCCATTTTAGGTAAATGTATCTTCCACTGTGTTTATGGTTTAACCCTGGCTTAACCCTGTTAGTTGGGCTTATTTAGTTGGGCTTTATGGTTTAACCCTGGCTTATGGTTTAACCCTGTTAGTTGGGCTTATGGTTTAACCCTGTTAGTTGGGCTTATGGTTTAACCCTGTTAGTTGGGCTTATGGTTTAACCCTTATGGTTTAACCCTGTTAGTTGGGCTTATGGTTTAACCCTGTTAGTTGGGCTTATGGTTTAACCCTGTTAGTTGGGCCCTGTTAGTTGGGCTTATGGTTTAACCCTGTTAGTTGGGCTTATGGTTTAACCCTGTTAGTTGGGCTTATGGTTTATGGTTTGGTTTAACCCTGTTAGTTGGGCTTATGGTTTAACCCTGTTAGTTGGGCTTATGGTTTAACCCTGTTAGTTGGGCTTATGGTTTAACCCTGTTAGTTGGGCTTATGGTTTAACCCTGTTAGTTGGGCTTATGGTTTAACCCTGTTAGTTGGGCTTATGGTTTAACCCTGTTAGTTGGGCTTATGGTTTAACCCTGTTAGTTGGGCTTATGGTTTAACCCTGTTTAACCCTTAGTTGCTTATGGCTTAGTTGGTTTAACCCTGTTAGTTGGGCTTATGGTTTAACCCTGTTAGTTGGGCTTATGGTTTAACCCTGTTAGTTGGGCTTATGGTTTAACCCTGTTAGTTGGGCTTATGGTTTAACCCTGTTATGGTTTAACCCTGTTAGTTGGGCTTATGGTTTAACCCTGTTAGTTGGGCTTATGGTTTAACCCTGTTAGTTGGGCTTATGGTTTAACCCTGTTAGTTGGGCTTATGGTTTAACCCTGTTAGTTGGGCTTATGGTTTAACCCTGTTAGTTGGGCTTATGGTTTAACCCTGTTAGTTGGGCTTATGGTTTAACCCTGTTAGTTGGGCTTATGGTTTAACCCTGTTAGTTGGGCTTATGGTTTAACCCTGTTAGTTGGGCTTATGGTTTAACCCTGTTAGTTGGGCTTATGGTTTAACCCTGTTAGTTGGGCTTATGGTTTAACCCTGTTAGTTGGGCTTATGGTTTAACCCTGTTAGTTGGGCTTATGGTTTAACCCTTAGCTGGGCTTATGGTTTAACCCTGTTAGTTGGGCTTATGGTTTAACCCTGTTAGTTGGGCTTATGGTTTAACCCTGTTAGTTGGGCTTATGGTTTAACCCTGTTAGTTGGGTTAGTTGGGCTTATGGTTTAACCCTGTTAGTTGGGCTTATGGTTTAACCCTGTTAGTTGGGCTTATGGTTTAACCCTGTTAGTTGGGCTTATGGTTAACCCTGTTAGTTGGGCTTATGGTGACTTAACCCTGTTAGTTGGGCTTATGGTTTAACCCTGTTAGTTGGGCTTATGGTTTAACCCTGTTAGTTGGGCTTATGGTTTAACCCTGTTAGTTGGGCTTATGGTTTAACCCTGTTAGTTGGGTTTATGGTTTAACCCCTGTTAGTTGGGCTTATGGTTTAACCTGTTAGTTGGGCTTATGGTTTAACCCTGTTAGTTGGGCTTATGGTTTAACCCTGTTAGTTGGGCTTATGGTTAACCCTGTTAGTTGGGCTTATGGTTTAACCCTGGTTTAGTTGGGCTTATGGTTTAACCCTGTTAGTTGGGCTTATGGTTTAACCCTGTTAGTTGGGCTTATGGTTTAACCCTGTTAGTTGGGCTTATGGCTTAGTTGGGCTTATGGTTTAACCCTGTTAGTTGGGCTTATGGTTTAACCCTGTTAGTTGGGCTTATGGTTTAACCCTGTTAGTTGGGCTTATGGTTTAACCCTGTTAGTTGGGCTTATGGTTTAACCCTGTTAGTTGGGCTTATGGTTTAACCCTGTTAGTTGGGGGTTTAACCCTTAGTTAGGCTTATTTAACCCCTCGTTTAGTTGGGCTTATGGTTTAACCCTGTTAGTTGGGCTTATGGTTTAACCCTGTTAGTTGGGCTTATGGTTTAACCCTGTTAGTTGGGCTTATGGTTTTAACCCTGTTAGTTGGGCTTATGGTTTAGCCTTATGGTTTAACCCTGTTAGTTGGGCTTATGGTTTAACCCTGTTAGTTGGGCTTATGGTTTAACCCTGTTAGTTGGGCTTATGGTTTAACCCTGTTAGTTGGGCTTATGGTTTAACCCTGTTAGTTGGGCTTATGGTTTAACCCTGTTAGTTGGGCTTATGGTTTAACCCTGTTAGTTGGGCTTATGGTTTAACCCTGTTAGTTGGGCTTATGGTTTAACCCTGTTAGTTGGGCTTATGGTTTAACCCTGTTAGTTGGGCTTATGGTTTAACCCTGTTAGTTGGGCTTATGGTTTAACCCTGTTAGTTGGGCTTATGGTTTAACCCTGTTAGTTGGGCTTATGGTTTAACCCTGTTAGTTGGGCTTATGGTTTAACCCTGTTAGTTGGGCTTA